>NC_088235.1:22109142-22236642 GCF_036934945.1 Oncorhynchus masou masou | reverse complement strand
CAGGAAGAGGAGAGAGAGTGAGGATGCCAGGGAGAGGAGAGAGTGAGGATGCCAGGATGAGAAGAGAGAGTGACGATGCCAGAAAGAAGAGAGAGTGAGGATGCCAGGAGGAGGAAAGAGAGTGAGGGTGCCAGGAAGAGGAGAGTGAGGATGCCAGGCAGAGGAGAGTGAGGATGCCAGGGAGAGGAGAGAGTGAGGATGCCAGGATGAGAAGAGAGAGTGACGATGCCAGAAAGAAGAGAGAGTGAGGAAGCCAGGAGGAGGAAAGAGAGTGAGGATGCCAGGAAGAGGAGAGAGTGAGGATGCCAGGAGTAGGAGAGAGAGTGAGGATGCCAGGAAGAGGAGAGAGTGAGGATGCCAGGATGAGAAGAGAGAGTGACGATGCCAGAAAGAAGAGAGAGTGAGGATGCCAGGAGGAGGAAAGAGAGTGAGGATGCCAGGAAGAGGAGAGAGTGAGGATGCCAGGATTAGGAGAGAGAGTGAGGATGCCAGGAAGAGGAGAGAGTGAGGATGCCAGGAGGAGGAAAGAGAGTGAGGATGCCAGGAAGAGGAGAGAGTGAGGATGCCAGGAGGAGGAAATTGAGTGAGGATGCCAGGAAGAGGAGAGAGTGAGGATGCCAGGAGGAGGAAAGAGAGTGAGGATGCCAGGAAGAGGAGAGAGTGAGGATGCCAGGAGGAGGAAATTGAGTGAGGATGCCAGGAAGAGGAGAGAGTGAGGATGCCAGGAGGAGGAAAGAGAGTGAGGATGCCAGGAAGATGAGAGAGTGCGGGCATGCAGGTGGCATTCCAGCAGGTAGGTCAACTCATCCTCCACCAACCAGGACTGGGACCTCAGGAGGCTACTGACAACACAGCCCCTCCACACCCCCCTCTAGGGTCCCAGACAGTCCCGCACACTGGCAAAGTGGACCCAATTGTTCTTTTTCATCGTGGTCTGCTGGGATGTAAAGCAGAGACACCAGCCAGGCCCTTGTCCAGAGCCCAGGGCCAGCCCCTGAGAGGGCAGCCTACAGCAGAACTGTTACAATACTGAGATGAGTGTTGGTCCACAGAGCTAGTCCCTCTGGATAAGTGTGAGACTTGTCAGCGTAGGACTGGTGGTACAGTGCAGTACAGTTTACTGACAGAGCTACAGACAGTCGGGTTAACTAATGATATGAGGATCAATACAGTGGGACCAGACAACTGAGAGATTGGCTCAGGGATGGCTTTTCGGGGACAGATGAATCACAGTGGATGGAGAAGGGCTTGGTCAGGGGGTTGATGCAATGGGCAGCGCCCGCCTTGCCTCTCCACTACAGTCTGTTTGACAAGCCCCTCTCTAATGCACAGTAATCAACAGCAGAGCCATTCAACTAAGCCCGCGGCCCAAACGGCACCTTATTTCCCATAAATTGCACTACTGTTGACCAGAGCCCTATGAGCTTGATCTGCGGCCAAAAGTAGTGCACTAAATAGGGAATAGGGTGCCATGTGGGAAGCAGCCTAAAACTACAAGGGGCTTAGTGGCATATCATGATTCATTCTGAAATCACACATCCCACTCATATTAAGCCAACCCATTTATAAACAAGCTGTTGATTGAAAGTTATCTAAGCCAATGGATTTCTCTGTCTGTAGTACTCAGCTTGCCACTAAAGTACAAAGCGGTGTGGGTCTTTACAGCAAAGGGTCGTGTAATCTGGCCATGGCGGATACGCCACGTTTCCATCAACGGGTCCTGTTTGTGTGTGTGTGTGTGTGTGTGTGTGTGTGTGTGTGTGTGTGTGTGTGTGTGTGTGTGTGTGTGTGTGTGTGTGTGTGTGTGTGTGTGTGTGTGTGTGTGTGTGTGTGTGTATTCACCCAAACAAACACTTGTGTGCACATATGTTCTGATCATCAACCCACAATTCACAGACTGGACATCAGTACACAATCTGCTGTTGTGCCCATATAAGGTAGATTGGGCTGCTGATGGAAAGATCTAGCTTGTAGACAAACCAATAGAATTACAGAGAGGGCCTGAGCGTTAGTGTGAGAACTGGGGCAGTAGTTCCTGACTGCCAACACCCCCCTCACCACTTTGAAACAACCCGTTCTGTTCTCTTTGAAACAACCCGATGAGAAACATCCTACACAGTGGAGCTGAAAGCATCACCATGAAATCAGTAAAGTGAAATCTGTCACTACGCAACACAAATGCCTCAACCGACAGTGCAGACCAGAGGAGGCTGGTGGGAGGAGCTATAGGAGGACTGGCTCATTGTAAAATTGATCAAACAGATCAAACACAGATCAAACACATGGAGACCATATTCTACTCTATTCCATTTTATTCTATTCCAGACATTACAATGAGCCCATCCTCCTATAGTTCCTCCCACCAGCCTCCAATGGTGCAGACAAATGTCACACTATCTCACCTAAGACAGTGGGCCAAGAGATTACAGTTAGCCCAACCCTCTCTCTGTACAGCAGAGAGAGGTCATGTTGTACTGTATCACTGTGTGTCGCTAGTACAGTAGAGAGAGGTCATGTTGTACTATATCACTGTGTGTTGCTAGTACAGTAGAGGGAGTTCATGTACTGTATCACTGTGTGTCGCTAGTACAGTAGAGAGAGGTCATGTTGTACTGTATCACTGTGTGTCGCAAGTACAGTAGAGAGAGATCATGTTGTACTGTATCACTGTGTGTTGCTAGTACAGTAGAGAGAGGTCATGTTGTACTATATCACTGTGTGTTGCTAGTACAGTAGAGAGAGGTCATGTTGTACTGTATCAGTGTGTGTTGCTAGTACAGTAGAGAGAGGTCATGTTGTACTGTATCACTGTGTGTTGCTAGTACAGTAGAGAGAGGTCATGTTGTACTATATCACTGTGTGTTGCTAGTACAGTAGAGAGAGGTCATGTTGTACTGTATCACTGTGTGTCGCTAGTACAGTAGAGAGAGGTCATGTTGTACTGTATCACTTTGTGTTGCTAGTACAGTAGAGAGAGGTCATGTTGTACTATATCACTGTGTGTTGCTAGTACAGTAGAGGGAGGTCATGTTGTACTGTATCACTGTGTGTTGCTAGTACAGTAGAGAGAGGTCATGTTGTACTATATCACTGTGTGTTGCTAGTACAGTAGAGGGAGGTCATGTTGTACTATATCACTGTGTGTTGCTTGTATAGTAGAGAGAGGTCATGTTGTACTGTATCACTGTGTGTCGCTAGTACAGTAGAGAGAGATCATGTTGTACTGTATCACTGTGTGTCGCTAGTACAGTAGAGAGAGATCATGTTGTACTGTATCACTGTGTGTCGCTAGTACAGTAGAGATTGGTCATGTCAAATCAAAATCAAATCAACTGTTATTTGTCACATACACATGGTTAGCAGATGTTAATGCGAGTGTAGCGAAATGCTTGTGCTTCTAGTTCCGACAATGCAGTAATAACCAACAAGTAATCTAACTAACAATTCCAAAACTACTGTCTTATACACACAAGTGTAAGGGGATAAAGAATATGTACACAAAGATATATGAATGAGTGATGGTACAGAGCAGCATAGGCAAGATACAGTAGATGGTATCGAGTACAGTATATACATATGAGATGAGTATGTAAACAAAGTGGCATAGTTAAAGTGGCTAGTGATATATGTATTACATAAAGATGCAGTAGATGATACAGAGTACAGTATATACATATACATATGAGATGAATAATGTAGGGTATGTAAACATTATATTAAGCAGCATTGTTTAAAGTGGCTAGTGATATATTTACATCATTCCCATCAATTCCCATTATTAAAGTGGCTGGAGTTGAGTCAGTGTGTTGGTAGCAGCCATTCAATGTTAGTGATGGCTGTTTAACAGTCTGATGGCCTTGAGATAGAAGCAGTTTTTCAGTCTCTCGGTCCCAGCTTTGATGCACCTGTACTGACCTCGCCTTCTGGATGATAGCAGGGTGAACGGGCAGTGGCTCGGGTGGTTGTTGTCCTTGATGATCTTTATGGCCTTCCTGCAACACCGGGTGGTGTAGGTGTCCTGGAGGGCAGGTAGTTTGCCCCCGGTGATGCGTTGTGCAGACCTCACTACCCTCTGGAGAGCCTTACGGTTGTGGGCGGAGCAGTTGCCGTACCAGGCGGTGATACAGCCCGCCAGGATGCTCTCGATTGTGCATCTGTAGACGTTTGTGAGTGCTGTTAGTGACAAGCCGAATTTCTTCAGCCTCCTGAGGTTGAAGAGGCGCTGCTGCGCCTTCTTCACGATGCTGTCTGTGTGGGTGGACCAATTCAGTTTGTCTGTGATGTGTATGCCGAGGAACTTAAAACTTACTACCCTCTCCACTGCTGTTCCATCGATGTGGATAGGGGGGTGCTCCCTCTGCTGTTTCCTGAAGTCCACAATCATCTCCTTAGTTTTGTTGACGTTGAGTGTGAGGTTATTGTCCTGACACCACACTCCGAGGGCCCTCACCTCCTCCCTGTAGGCCGTCTCGTCGTTGTTAGTAATCAAGCGTACCACTGTTGTGTCGTCCGCAAACTTGATGATTGAGTTGGAGGCGGGCGTGGCCACGCAGTCGTGGGTGAACAGGGAGTACAGGAGAGGGCTCAGAACGCACCCTTGTGGGGCCCCAGTGTTGAGGATCAGCGGGGTGGAGATGTTGTTGTCTACCCTCACCACCTGAGGGCGGCCCGTCAGGAAGTCCAGTACCCAGTTGCACAGGGCGGGTTCGAGCTTGATGACGGGCTTGGAGGGTACTATGGTGTTAAATGCCGAGCTGTAGTCGATGAACAGCATTCTCACATAGGTATTCTTCTTGTCCAGATGGGTTAGGGCAGTGTGCAGTGTGGTTGAGATTGTATCGTCTGTGGACCTATTTGGGCGGTAAGCAAATTGGAGTGGGTCTAGGGTGTCAGGTAGGGTGGAGGTGATATGGTCCTTGACTAGTCTCTCAAAGCACTTCATGATGACGGAAGTGAGTGCTACGGGGCGGTAGTCGTTTAGCTCAGTTACCTTAGCTTTCTTGGGAACAGGAACAATGGTGGCCCTCTTGAAGCATGTGGGAACAGCAGACTGGGATAGGGATTGATTGAATCTGTCCGTAAACACACCAGCCAGCTGGTCTGCGCATGCTCTGAGGGCGCGGCTGGGGATGCCGTCTGGGCCTGCAGCCTTGCGAGGGTTAACACGTTTAAATGTTTTACTCACCTCGGCTGCAGTGAAGGAGAGTCTGCATGTTTTCGTTGCAGGCCGTGTCAGTGGCACTGTATTGTCCTCAAAGCGGGCAAAAAGGTTATTTAGTCTGCCTGGGAGCAAGACATCCTGGTCCGTGACGGGGCTGGTTTTCTTTTTGTAATCCGTGATTGACTGTCGACCCTGCCACATACCTCTTGTGTCTGAGCCGTTGAATTGAGATTCTACTTTGTCTCTATACTGACGCTTAGCTTGTTTGATTGCCTTGCGGAGGGAATAGCTGCACTGTTTGTATTCGGTCATGTTTCCGGTCAACTTTCCCTGATTAAAAGCAGTGGTTCGCGCTTTCAGTTTCACGCGAATGCTGCCATCAATCCACGGTTTCTGGTTTGGGAATGTTTTAATCGTTGCTATGGGAACGGCATCTTCAACGCACGTTCTAATGAACTCGCACACCGAATCAGCGTATTTGTCAATGTTGTTGTCTGACGCAATACGAAACATATCAAAGTCCACGTGATGGAAGCAGTCTTGGAGTGTGGAATCAGATTGATTGGACCAGCGTTGGACAGACCTCAGCTTGGAAGCTTCTTGTTTTAGTTTCTGTCTGTAGGCAGGGATCAACAAAATGGAGTCGTGGTCAGCTTTTCCGAAAGGAGGGCGGGGCAGGGCCTTATATGCGTCGCGGAAGTTACAATAGCAATGATCCAAGGTTTTGCCAGCCCTGGTTGCGCAATCGATATGCTGATATAATTTAGGGAGTCTTGTTTTCAGATTAGCCTTGTTAAAATCCCCAGCCACAATGAATGCAGCCTCAGGATGTATGGATTCCAGTTTGCAAAGTGTCAAATAAAGTTCGTTCAGAGCCATCGATGTGTCTGCTTGGGGGGGAATATATATACGGCTGCGATTATAATCAAAGAGAATTCTCTTGGTCGATAATGCGGTCGACATTTGATTGTGAGGAATTCTAAATCAGGTGAACAGAAGGACTTGAGTTCCTTTATGTTTTTGTGACAACACCACGTCTCGTTAGCCATAAGGCATACGCCCCCGCCCCTCTTCTTACCAGAAAGATGTTTGTTTCTGTCGGCGCGATGCGTGGAGAAACCAGCTGGCTGCACCGACTCCGATAGCGTCTCTTGAGTGAGCCATGTTCCCGTTAAGCAAAGAACGTTACAGTCTCTGATGTCCCTCTGGAATGCTACCCTTGCTCGGATTTCATCAACCATGTTGTCAAGAGACTGGACATTGGCGAGAAGTATACTAGGGAGTGGTGCACAATGTGCCCGTCTCCGTAGTCTGACCAGAAGACTGCCTCGTTTCCCTCTTTTACGGAGTCGTTTTTGGGTCGCCGGCTGGGATCCATTCCGTTGTCCTGGGTAAAAGGCAGAACACAGGATCCGCTTCGCGAAAGTCATATTCTTGGTCGTACTGATGGAGTTGACGCTGCTCTTATATTCAGTAGTTCTTCTCGACTGTATGTAATGAAACCTAAGATGACCTGGGGTACTAATGCAAGAAATAAAAAACTGCATAGTTTCCTAGGAACGCGAAGCGAGGCGGCCATCTCTGTCAGCGCCGGTTGTAGAGCTGGGATGCATGTTGTACTATATCACTGTGTGTTGCTAGTACAGTAGAGAGAGGTCAACGTTGTGTTGACTAAAGGGCTAAATCAAGGCTACAGGGACAATAGAAGGGAATGACCCACAATACAGACTGCCGTGTGTGCGGGCGCGCGTGTGAGAGAGCGGCGGCAAGCGGGGCAGTTTGTCACCCGTTGTATTATCCAGCCTGACAGACCAAAGACATTGCTGTCAGCACTTACGTAATGTTACTTTGAGAATGGACCTGAGTGCTGAGCCAGCTGGAATAGCTGCTCCCACCAGGAACAGAGAGACAGAGAGAGGGAGAGAGAGAGAGAGAGAGAGAGAGAGACAGAGAGAGAGAGAGAGAGAGAGAGACAGAGAGACAGAGAGAGAGATGAAGGAAGGAAGGAAGGAAGTTAGGAAGGAAGGAAGGAAGGAAGGAAGGAAGGAAGGAAGGAAGGAAGGAAGGAAGGAAGGAAGGAAGGAAGGAAGGAAGGAAGGAAGGAAGGAAGGAAGGAAGGAAGGAAGGAAGGAAGGAAGGAAGGGCTGACAGAGACAGGTAAGGGGAAAGAGTGGAGCCAGCAGTTTTACCAACTCAGATCTGTTACGGCTTTAATGCAATTTAGACAAATCCTTGATGGAATCTCAGTTTAAGTTCTGTTTCTAGCTACAGTACATGTTTCTTTAGCCTAAGTGCCCTGAGTAAACATTCAAATTCATGGCGTATTCCAATTTGCAAAGCAGCCGATGCCTCATGTTTTCAATTAAAGAGTAAAAGAAAAGGGCAGCGGTCTAAGGCGTGACTACAGACCCGGGTTTGATCACAGGCTGTGTCACAGCCGGCCGTGACCGGGAGACCCATGAGGCAACGCACAATTGGCCAAGCATAGTCCGGTTTAGGGTAGGGTTTAGCCGGCCGGTATGTCCTTGTCCCATCACGCTATAGCGACTCCTGTGGCGGGCCGGGCGCAGTGCACGCTGATATGGTCGCCAGGTGTACGGTGATTCATCCGAGACATTGGTGCGGCCGGCTTCCCGGTTAAGCGAGCATTGTGTTAAGTATAGCAGTGCAGCTTGGTTGGGTTGTTTCGGAGGACGCATGGCTCTCGACCTTCGCCTCTCCAGAGTCCGTAATGGATTTGCAGCGATGGGACAAGACTGTAACTACCAACTGGATTTCACAAAACTGTGGAGAAAAAGGGGTAAAAGTACAAGAAGAAAAAAGAGTAAAAGAGAAGAGCGAAACAATGCAGACTACAATATGGTTTCCTTTGTTTCCCTGTTGTCATATTCTGCTGAGCTTGTGGCTACAATAATGTAATGTCATTCATTTGAGCTTCTGCTTCCCTTCTCTCCCCCTGAGCCCTCCCAGGCCCTGCCAGTATTCTACTAGATATTCTACAGTAATGAACAGACAATACAGCACCAAGGGGAAACATACTTGGAAATCATTTAAATCATACACTTCGGGTGCTGCAGCATAGTAGAAACGGCATACTACACTATACACAGCCTGGTTAACAAAAGCAGTTCAAATACTACAAAATCATGAACAAAAACCTAAACCATTATCAAGGGCAAATCCACAGTAACTGAATTACGCCGAGACAATTTTTCACATTAAAGTCAAACAAAAAACATTGATTTAAAAGTTTAACCAACCATACAACTCTATGAACAATGACATTTCTCAACAATTTACATAGTAAATAGATAAAAAATGGAATTAACTGGAAAAACTGTGAAGATGCAAAGTTTGGTAACAGAATTACAGTAAAACCTCCCTCAGTTTTATTCTGCTACCGAACTCTGCCCTGCACAGTTCTTCCTGTAAATGTGTTTTTGTCAAATGTTCAGTGGAAATTTTTAAAGTAGTCCTTCTACATATTGGTTTGTAAAATGTTGAAATCTGTGGTTCTACCATGGAAATGCCCTCAGACCATTCTGCTGATCCCAATCATGTTCTCCTTGTACACTCATCCTTCTCTCTGAGCATTAATTAATTCATCTATGAATGAATGTATGTAACTGTGAGACAGGGAAGCTTTGAGGCAGGGAAGCTTTGAGGCAGGGAGGCTGTGAGACAGGGAGGCTGCGGGGCAGGGAGGCTGCGAGACAGGGAGGCCGCGAGACAGGGAGGCCGCGAGACAGGGAGGCCGCGAGGCAGGGAGGCTTTGAGACAGAGAGGCTGTGAGACAGGAAGGCTGTGAGGCAGGGAGCCTGTGAGACAGGGAGGCTGTGAGACAGGGAGGCTGCGGGGCAGGGAGCCTGTGAGACAGGGAGGCTGCGAGACAGGGTGGCTGCGGGGCAGGGAGGCTGTGAGACAGAGAGGCTGTGAGACAGGAAGGCTGTGAGGCAGGGAGCCTGTGAGACAGGGAGGCTGCGAGACAGGGTGGCTGCGGGGCAGGGAGGCTGTGAGACAGAGAGGCTGTGAGACAGGGTGTCTGTGAGGCAGGCTGGCTGTGAGGCAGGGAGGCTGTGAGACAGGGAGGCTGCGAGACAGGGAGGCTGTGAGACAGGGTGGCTGCGAGACAGGGTTGCTGTGAGGCAGGGAGGCTCTGAGGCAGGGTGGCTGTGAGGCATGGAGGCTGTGAGACAGCGTGGATGTGAGACAGGGAGGCTGTGAATCAGGGAGGCTGTGAGGCAGGGTGGCTGTGGGGCAGGGTGGCTGTGAGGCAGGGAAGTGTGAGACAAGGAGGCTGTGAGACAGGGTGGCTGCGAGGCAGGCTGGCTGTGAGGCAAGGAGGCTGTGAGACAGGGAGGCTGTGAGACAGGGTGGCTGCGAGGAAGGGAGGCTGTGAGGCAGGGTGGCTGTGAGGCAGGGAGGCTCCGAGACAGGGAGGCTGTGAGACAGGGAGGCTGCGAGACAGGGAGGCCGCGAGACAGGGTGGCTGCGGGGCAGGGAGGCTGTGAGACAGGGAGGCTGCGAGACAGGGTGGCTGCGGGGCAGGGAGGCTGCGAGACAGGGAGGCCGCGAGACAGGGAGGCTGTGAGGCAGGGAGGCTGTGAGACAGGAAGGCTGTGAGACAGGGTGGCTGTGGGGCAGGGTGGCTGTGAGGCAGGGAAGTGTGAGACAAGGAGGCTGTGAGACAGGGTGGCTGCGAGGCAGGCTGGCTGTGAGGCAAGGAGGCTGTGAGACAGGGAGGCTGTGAGACAGGGTGGCTGCGAGGAAGGGAGGCTGTGAGGCAGGGAGGCTCTGAGGCAGGGTGGCTGTGAGGCATGGAGGCTGTGAGACAGCGTGGATGTGAGACAGGGAGGCTGTGAATCAGGGAGGCTGTGAGGCAGGGTGGCTGTGGGGCAGGGTGGCTGTGAGGCAGGGAAGTGTGAGACAAGGAGGCTGTGAGACAGGGTGGCTGCGAGGCAGGCTGGCTGTGAGGCAAGGAGGCTGTGAGACAGGGAGGCTGTGAGACAGGGTGGCTGCGAGGAAGGGAGGCTGTGAGGCAGGGTGGCTGTGAGGCAGGGAGGCTCCGAGACAGGGAGGCTGTGAGACAGGGAGGCTGCGAGACAGGGAGGCCGCGAGACAGGGTGGCTGCGGGGCAGGGAGGCTGTGAGACAGGGAGGCTGCGAGACAGGGTGGCTGCGGGGCAGGGAGGCTGCGAGACAGGGAGGCCGCGAGACAGGGAGGCTGTGAGGCAGGGAGGCTGTGAGACAGGAAGGCTGTGAGACAGGGTGGCTGTGGGGCAGGGTGGCTGTGAGGCAGGGAAGTGTGAGACAAGGAGGCTGTGAGACAGGGTGGCTGCGAGGCAGGCTGGCTGTGAGGCAAGGAGGCTGTGAGACAGGGAGGCTGTGAGACAGGGTGGCTGCGAGGAAGGGAGGCTGTGAGGCAGGGTGGCTGTGAGGCAGGGAGGCTCCGAGACAGGGAGGCTGTGAGACAGGGAGGCTGTGAGACAGGGTGGCTGCGAGACAGGGTTGCTGTGAGGCAGGGAGGCTCTGAGGCAGGGTGGCTGTGAGGCATGGAGGCTGTGAGACAGGGTGGCTGTGAGACAGCGTGGCTGTGAGACAGGGAGGCTGTGAGACAGGGAGGCTGTGGGGCAGGGTGGCTGTGAGGCAGGGAAGTGTGAGACAGGGAGGCTGTGAGACAGGGTGGCTGCGAGGCAGGCTGGCTGTGAGGCAAGGAGGCTGTGAGACAGAGGGGCTGTGAGACAGGGTGGCTGCGAGACAGGGTTGCTGTGAGACAGGGTGTCTGTGAGGCAGGGAGGCTGTGAGGCAGGGTGCCTGTGAGGCAGGGAGGCTGTGAGACAGGGAGGCTGCGAGACAGGGAGGCTGTGAGACAGGGTTGCTGTGAGACAGGGTGTCTGTGAGGCAGGGAGGCTGTGAGGCAGGGTGGCTGTGAGGCATGGAGGCTGTGAGGCAGGGAGGCTGCGAGACAGGGTTGCTGTGAGACAGGGTGTCTGTGAGGCAGGGAGGCTGTGAGGCAGGGAGGCTGTGAGGCAGGGTGGCTGTGAGGCATGGAGGCTGTGAGGCAGGGAGGCTGTGAGGCAGGGTGTCTGTGAGACAGGGTGGCTGCGAGACAGGGTTGCTGTGAGGCAGGGAGGCTGTGAGGCAGGGTGGCTGTGAGACAGGGAGGCTGCGAGACAGGGAGGCTGCGAGACAGGGAGGCTGTGAGACAGGGTTGCTGTGAGACAGGGTGTCTGTGAGGCAGGGAGGCTGTGAGGCAGGGTGCCTGTGAGGCAGGGAGGCTGTGAGACAGGGAGGCTGCGAGACAGGGTTGCTGTGAGACAGGGTGTCTGTGAGGCAGGGAGGCTGTGAGGCAGGGAGGCTGTGAGGCAGGGTGGCTGTGAGGCATGGAGGCTGTGAGGCAGGGAGGCTGTGAGGCAGGGTGTCTGTGAGACAGGGTGGCTGCGAGACAGGGTTGCTGTGAGGCAGGGAGGCTGTGAGGCAGGGTGGCTGTGAGGCATGGAGGCTGTGAGGCAGGGAGGCTGTGAGGCAGGGTGTCTGTGAGGCAGGGTGTCTGTGAGGCAGGGAGGCTGCGAGACAGGGAGGCTGTGAGACAGGGAGGCTGTGAGACAGGGAGGCTGTGAGGCAGGGAGGCTGTGAGGCAGGGTGGCTGTGAGGCAGGGTGTCTGTGAGGCAGGGAGGCTGTGAGGCAGGGTGCCTGTGAGGCAGGGAGGCTGTGAGACAGGGAGGCTGCGAGACAGGGAGGCTGTGAGACAGGGTGGCTGCGAGACAGGGTTGCTGTGAGGCAGGGAGGCTGTGAGGCAGGGTGGCTGTGAGGCATGGAGGCTGTGAGGCAGGGAGGCTGTGAGGCAGGGAGGCTGTGAGGCAGGGAGGCTGTGAGGCAGGGAGGCTGTGAGGTAGGGAGTCTGTGAGGCAGAGTGGCTGTGAGGCAGCGTGGCTGTGAGGCAGGGAGGCTGTGAGGCAGGGAGGCTGTGAGGCAGGGAGTCTGTGAGGCAGGGTGGCTGTGAGACAGGGTGGCTGTGAGACAGGGAGGCTGTGAGGCAGAGTGGCTGTGAGGTAGGGTGGCTGTGAGGCAGGGAGGCTGTGAGGCAGAGTGGCTGTGAGGCAGGGAGGCTGTGAGGTAGGGTGGCTGTGAGGCAGGGAGGCTGTGAGACAGGGAGGCTGTGAGACAGGGAGGCTGTGAGGCAGCGTGGCTGTGAGGCAGGGAGGCTGTGAGACAGGGAGGCTGTGAGGCAGCGTGGCTGTGAGGCAGGGAGGCTGTGAGACAGGGTGGCTGTGAGGCAGGGAGTCTGTGAGGCAGAGTGGCTGTGAGGCAGCGTGGCTGTGAGGCAGGGAGGCTGTGAGGCAGGGAGGCTGTGAGGCAGGGAGTCTGTGAGGCAGGGTGGCTGTGAGACAGGGTGGCTGTGAGACAGGGAGGCTGTGAGGCATGGTGGCTGTGAGACAGGGAGACTGTGAGGCTGTGAGGCAGGGTGGCTGTGAGACAGGGTGGCTGTGAGACAGGGAGACTGTGAGACAGGGAGGCTGTGAGACAGGGAGGCTGCGAGACAGGGTGGCTGCAAGGCAGGCTGGCTGTGAGACTGGGTGGCTGCGAGGCAGGGTGGGTGTGAGGCAGGGTGGCTGTGAGGCAGGGAGGCTGTGAGACAGGGAGGCTGCGAGACAGGGAGGCTGTGAGTCAGGGAGACAGGGAGGCTGTGAGACAGGGTGCCTGCGAGACAGGGTGGCTGCGAGAAAGGGTGGCTGCAAGGCAGGGAGGCTGCGAGGCAGGGAGGCTGTGAGGCATGGAGGCTGTGAGACAAGGAGGCTGTGAGACAGGGAGGCTGTGAGACAGGGAGGCTGTGAGACAGGGAGGCTGTGAGGCAGGGAGGCTGTGAGACAGGGAGGCTGTGAGACAGGGAGGCTGTGAGACAGGGAGGCTGTACTGTACAATTATTCAGACAGCGCCAGGGCCAAAGCGATGAATGGTGACGCATGAGAGGGGCTGATCTGCGTCAAGAGCTGGCCGCCAGCTCTACCGCACTACAGGGTCCTGGAAGGAGGTGTTAGTGGAACAGGAAGTACAGAGGAAGGGTGAGAGAGAAGAGAGAGAAAGGGATAAGAGAGCATGAGAGAGTAGTAAAACAGGAGAGGAAAGAGGGAGGAGAGACGAGAAAGAGAGACATCCAGAAAAGAGCAGATCCAGATACAACCACCTTAAAGGAAGCGATTCTCAAACCTTTCATAACAAAGCCCTCATTTACAGAGAGATGAACCTGGAGAAGAGTCCCCTCGGCCAGCTGGCACTGGGGCTCTGTTCATAAACACAAACAGACCCCGCAGAGCCCCATGACAGCAACACAATTAGACTCAACCAAATCATGAGAAAACTAAAGATAATTGCCCGAGCAAGATAACACCCGAGCCACTGCCTGTTCACCCCGCTATCATCCAGAAGGCGAGGTCAGTACAGGTGCATCAAAGCTGGGACCGAGAGACTGAAAAACAGCTTCTATCTCAAGGCCATCAGACTGTTAAACAGCCACCACTAACATTGAGTGGCTGCTGCCAACACACTGACACTGACTCAACTCCAGCCACTTTAATAATGGGAATTGATGGGAAATGATGTAAATATATCACTAGCCACTTTAAACAATGCTACCTTATATAATGTTACTTACCCTACATTATTCATCTCATATACATACGTATATACTGTACTCTATATCATCGACTGCATCCTTATGTAATACATGTATCACTAGCCACTTTAACTATGCCACTTTGTTTACATACTCATCTCATATGTATATACTGTACTCGATACCTTCTACTGTATCTTGCCTATGCTGCTCTGTACCATCACTCATTCATATATCCTTATGTACATATTCTTTATCCCCTTACACTGTGTATAAGACAGTAGTTCAGGAATTGTTAGTTAGATTACTTGTTGGTTATTACTGCATTGTCGGAACTAGAAGCACAAGCATTTCGCTACACTCGCATTAACATCTGCTAACCATGTGTATGTGACAAATAAAATTTGATTTGATTTGATTTGATTTGATTTGGCCACATTAGAAAGAATTAACAAAACAACAGAGCAAACTGGAATGCTGTTTGGCCCTAAACAGAGAGTACACAGTGACTGACCCAAACTTAAGGAAAGCAGTAAGCATTGCTATTGAGAGAGACCGCCATTGGCAGACCTGGCTCTAAAGAGAAGACAAGCTATATGCACCATATTAGAGACACATTATCCCTCAGATTACACAGAACCACAATCTTGATAAACTCCCATATCTATTCGATGAAATACCTCAGTGTGCCATCAAAGCAGCAATATTTGTGACCTGTTGCCAAAGATAAGAGCAACCAGTCTGTAATACCAACATGTTTCAGGCAGACCATCATAGTACCTGTGTCCAAGAACACAAAGTTAACCTGCCTAATGACTACAGACCCGTAGCACTCATGTCCGTAGCCATGAAGTGCTTTAAAAGGCTGGCAATGGCTCATATTAACACCATTATCCCAGAAACCCTAGACCCACTCCAATTTGCATAACGCTCAAACAACTCCACAGATGATGCAATCTCTATTGCACTCCACATTGACCTTTCCCACCTGGACAAAAGGAACACCTACGTGAGAATGCTTTTCATTGACTACAGATCAGCGTTCAACACCACAGTGCCCTCAAAGCTCATCGCTAAGCTAAGGTTCCTGGGACAAACCCCCCCCCTCTGCAACTGGATCCTGGACTTCCTGACAGGCCGGCCCCAGGTGGTAAGGGTAGATAACAACACAACTGCCACGCTGATCCTCAACACTGGAGCCCTCAGGGGTGCGTACTTAGTCCCCTCCTGTACTGTACTCCCTGTTCACCCACGACTGCATGGCCAGGCATGACACCAACACCATCATTAAGTTTTCAGACGACAGAACAGCGGCCTGATCACTGACAACGACGAGAAAGCCTATAGGGAGGAGGTCAGAGACCTGGCCGGGTGGTGCCAGAATAACAACCTATCCCTCAACGTTATCAAGACAAAGGAGATGATTGTGGACTACAGGAAAAGGAGGACCGAGCATGCCCCCATTCTCATCGACAAGGCTATAGTGGAGCAGGCTGAGAGCTTCGAGTTCCTTGGTATCCACATCACCAACAAACTAGAATGGTCCAAACACACCAAGACAGTCGTGAAGAGGGCACGGAAGAGCCTATTCCCCCACAAAAGGGTCTACAGCAGCACCATCGAGAGTATCCTGACTGGTTCGGCAACTGCTCAGCCTCCGACTGCAAATCAAATCAAAGTGTATTTGTCACGTGCACCGAATATAACAGTAGCACAAAAAGGGTGTTAGGTGAACAATAGGTAAGTAAAGAAATAAAACAACAGTAACAAGACAGGCTATATACAGTAGAGATGCTATAAAAGTAGCGAGGCTACATATAGACACCGGTTAGTCAGGCTGATTGAGGTAGTATGTACATGTAGATATGATTAAAGTGACTGTGCATATACGATGAACAAAGAGTAGCAGTAGCGTAAAAGAGGGGTTGGCGGGTGGTGGATGGCGGGTCACAATGCAGATAGCCTGGTTAGCCAATGTGCAGGAGCACTGGTTGGTCAGCCCAATTGAGGTAGTATGTACATGAATGTATAGTTAAAGTGACTATGCACAGGGCACTACAGCGGATAGTGCGTAGAGGTCTACCGATTAATCGGAATGGCCGATTAATAAGGGCCGATTTCTAGTTTTCAGAACAATCAGAAATCGGTATTTTTGGACACCGATTTGGCCGATTTAAAAAATAATAATAATAATAATAAAAAATAATAATAATAATAAAATCTTTATTTAACTAGGCAAGTCAAGAACACATTCTTATTTTCGATGACGGCCTAGGAACGGTGGGTTAACTGCCTCGTTTAGGGGAAGACCTACAATTTTTTACCTTGTCAGCTCGGGAGATTCAATCTTGCAACCTTACAGTTAACTAGTCCAATGCTAAAACCACCTGCCTCTCATTGCACTCCACGAGGAGCCTGCCTGTTACGCGAATGCAGTAGAAGCCAATGTAAGTTGCTAGCTAGTATTAAACGTATGTTATAAAAACAATCAATCAATCACAACCACTAGTTAACTACACATGGTTGATGATATTACTAGTTTATCTAGAGTGTCCTGAGTTGCATATAATCGATGCGGTGCGTATCGTTGCTCCAATGTGTACCTAACCATAAACATCAATGCCTTTCTTAAAATCAATACACAGAAGTATATATTGAAGTATATATTTTTAAACCTGCATATGAAGCTAAAATAAATCCAGGTTAATATTAACCTGGCGAAATTGTCACTTCTCTTGCGTTCAATGCACGCAGAGTCAGTGTAAATGGAACAGTTTGGGCCACCTAATTTGCCAGAATTTTACGTAATTATGACATAACATTGAAGGTTGTGCAATGTAACAGGAATATTTAGACTTAAGGATGCCACCAGTTCGATAAAATACGGAATGGTTCTGTATTTCACTGAAAGAATAACCATCTTATTTTCGAGATGATAGTTTCCTTATTCGACCATATGAATGACCTAAGGCTCGTATTTCTGTGTGTTATTATGTTATAACTAAGTCTATGATTTGATAGACCAGTCTGACTGAGCGATGGTAGGCAGCAGCAGGCTCGTAAGCATTTATTCAAACAGCACTTTTGTGCATTTTGCCAGCAGCTCTTTGCAAGCACAGCGCTGTTTATGACTTCAGGTCTATCAACTCCCGAGATTAGGCTGGTGTAACCAATGTGAAATGGCTAGCTAGTTAGCGGGGTGCACACTAATAGCGTTTCAAACGGCACTCGCTCTGAGACTTGGAGTAGTTATTCCCTTGCTCTGCATGGGCAACGCTGCTTCGAGGGTGGCTGTTGTCGATGTGTTCCTGGTTCGAGCCCAGGTAGGAGCGAGGAGAGGGACGGAAGCTATACTGTTACACTGGTAATACTAAAGTGCCTATAAGAACATCCAATAGTCAAAGGTTCATGAAATACAAATGGTATAAAGAGAAATAGTGCTATAATTCCTATAATAACTACAACCAAAAACGTCTTACCTGGGAATATTGAAGACTCATGTTAAAAGGAACCACCAGCTTTCATATGTTCTCATGTTCTGAGCAAGGAACTTAAACATTAGCTTTCTTACATGGCACATATTGCACTTTTACTTTCTTCTCTAACACTTTGTTTTTGCATTATTTATACCAAATTGAACATGTTTCATTATTTATTTCAGGCTAAATTGATTTTATTGATGTATTATATTAAGTTAAAATAAGTGTTCATTCAGTATTGTTGTAATTGTCATTATTACAAATACATTTTTAAAAATTGTCCGATTAATCGGTATCAGCTTTTTTTGGTCCCCCAATAATCGGTATCGGTATTGGCGTTGAAAAATCATAATTGGTCGACCGCTAGTAGTGCTTGGAGCTCAGCTGCTTGCCATGCAGGACCTCGATACCAGGCGGTGTCAGAGGAAGGCCCAAAAAATTGTTAAAGACTCCAGCCACCCCAGTCACAGACTGTTCTCTCTGCTACCACATGGCAAGTTGCAACATAATGGAGCGCCAAGTCTAGGACCAAAAGGCTTCTCAACAGCTTTTACCCCCAAGCCATAAGACTCCTGAACAGCTAATCAAATGGCTACCCGGACTATGCATTGTGTCCCACTCCTCAACCCCTACCCCTTCCACCAACCCCTATTTTAAGATGCTGCTACTCTATGTTTATCATCTATGCATAGTCACTTTAACTAATCCGACATCTACATATTACCTCAAATAGCCCGACTAACCGGTGCACCTGCACATTGACTCTGTAATGGTACCACCGGTATATAGCCTCACTACTGTTATTTTTACTGTTTTTTATGTCTTTACTTATATATTGTTTGTCTAATAAATATGTTTTACTTAAAAACTGCACTGTTGGTTAAGGGCTTGTAAGTAAGCATTTCACTGTTGTGTTCGGGGCAAGTGACAAATAAACTTTGATTTGATTTGAAATACAACCAATATTTATGTTTATTTATTTTCGCTTTTGTACTTCAACTATTTTCACATTGTTGCACTGTACATAGCCAATAATATGATATTTAAAATGATTATATTATTTTAAAACTTTTGTGAGCCTAACGAGTGGTGCAGCAGTCTAAGGCACTGGATCGCAATGCTTGAGGCATCACTACAGACCCGGATTTGATCCGGGCTGTGACACAGCCGGCCACAACCGGGAGACCCATGAGGCGGCACACAATTGGCCCAGATTCGTCCGGGTTAAGAGAGGGTTTGGCCAGCCGGGATGTCCTTGTCCCATCTCACCCTAGTGACTGCTGTGGCGAGCCGGGCGCATGCATGCTGACACGGTCGCCAGGTGTATGGTGTTTCATCTGACACATTGGAGTGGCTGGCTTCCGGGTTAAAGTGTGTCAAGAACCAGTGCGGTTTGGCAGGGTTCTGTTTCAGAGTGCGCATGGTTCTCGACCTTCACCTCTCCCGAATCCATACGGGAGTGGCAGCGATGGGACAAGACTGTAACTACCAATTGGATATCACAAAATTGGGGGTAAAAGTTAACTAAATAAAAAATAATTATGAGCGTAATGTTTACCGTTAATTTCTGCTAGTTTATTACCCCTGTTAATTTCCATTTTGTATTTCCGTTTTGTTTATTGTCTATTCCACTTGCTTCGGCAAGGTAAACATGTTTCCCATGTCAATAAAGCCCTTTGAAATGAATTTAGAGAGAGATGAGAGACGAGACAAAGATGTAAATAATTTTTTTTAAAGAACAGTTAAATTCTACAACCACCTAAAAGTAAGAGATGCCCACACATATCACCACAAAGCCCTCACCTACAGAGAGATTAACCTAGAGAAGTCCCCTCAGATAGCTGGTTCTGAGGCTCTTTTCAAACACAAGCATTGGGGTATGCCCCAGGCCAGCAGCACAATTAGACTCAACCAAATTATGAGAAAACAAAAAGATAACTATTTGACACACTGGAAAGAATCAACCAAAAACAGAGCAATCTGGAATGTGATCTGGCCCTTAACAGAGAGTATACAGTGAATGTATACCTGACCACTTAACTGAGAAAACTGGAATGATATTCGGCCCTAAACAGAGAGTACACAGTGGAAGAATACCTGACCACTGTGACTGACCCAAAATTAAGAAAAGCATCGACTCAGTGAGCATAGCCTTGCTATTGAGAAATGTCTATATTATTTTAAAACTTTTGTTTACTGTTAATTTCTGATTGTTGATTTACGTTTTGTTTTTTGTTTATTTCACTTGCTTTGGCAATGTATACATGTTTCCCATGCCAATAAAGCCCTTTGAATAAAGAGACAGGAGAGGGGAGAGGGGCATCCCTCCCACACTATGAACCTCTGAGGCAGTATTGAGTGGGTGGGTTTTGCCAGAGAGACACACAACCAATCAGCAGCCTGAGGTATTAGAGTATTATATAATACAAAGACACTCAAGTGACTGACTACTGGCTAGGCTTGGGCGGTATACCATATATACCCTATACCTGGGTATTTGGAAAAAGACACGGAATGGCTTTTCGATACCGTCAATACCTTCACATCTATGTTTTATATGTTTTTCAATCAATTTAAATATTTCTAGCTACTTTAAGTAAATACCTGCAGTCAACGTGTGCAATACATTAGGAGATAAAGCAAATTGTGTTCTTCCTTTCACTGGTCACATTAATTTACATTATGAAGCTTACCATAGTTTGTTTGTAACTAGCACAATGGCTGAAAGAAAGAGCACGTGAGTCCAGCTGTTTATTTGGTTTAACTTTCTAGTTATCTCAGTAAGTGGCTGAATTAATAAGGAGACGGGGCATCAAATTGTGTCATCTATCTGCCGTGTTTGAGAAGTCAAAGCGCTATAGATGAGTTATCTGTACAGCTACCACTGCTGCTATTTTGACTTCCTTGTGTTTATTTTTTATCCTTTCCGTTCTTGGCCCCTCAGTCTGGTCTCACCCCCTTCTTCTCCCAGCAGAGCAGGCAGACCTGTTGCCCTAGCAACTTTACACAGACAGAGCATGTACACATGCTGCTCCAGAGCCAGTACTGTTCTTCCTACATACGTCGAAACTTTGCTCCTTTGCACAATATCTCATATTTGCTTGTAGATGTCCAAACTCACCAAAAATGACATTCAGTTCCTCCCACCTTATACAGTATGTTTCACCTCATGAGCTGGGTTGCCCGTCTTTGCAATGACTTTGTTGTCTGTGCTCTTAAGACTATTTAACTAGCAGCCTTTGTTGAATTTTTAAAATTTAGTTAGCATTATGTTAATAGACACCCAATGGGCTGAGAGAGAGACATGGTTCTATTGATCAGGCCCATGGAGAAACTGCCTTTTTTAGACCCCATATTCTACACATCAAGAAGCAGCACTAAACCAACTGAACAGAACAGTATAAAGACAACATCTCTCATCAAAAAGCAGCACTAAACTACCTGAACGGAACAATATGAAGACAACATCTCTCATCAAGAAGCAGAACCAAACCAACTGAGCAGAACAGAGTAAAGGCAACATCTCTCATCAAGAAGCAGAATCAAACCAACTGAGCAGAACAGAGAAAAGACAACATCTCTCCAGTACCTGCATTCCCCCCGTTTCCATTTCTCTCTCTACCTCCATAATAATAATGATAGTGAATGTTATTTATAAAGTGCATTTCTGGCACTCAAGGCTCGCTACCATCACACAAATCACTACCATCACCCTCTTCAACTCCTTGTCTGTCTTCCCCTTGTCTCCCTCCCCCTGTCTCCCTCTCCCTCTGCATCTCCCTCCCCCTGTCTCCCTCTCCCTCTGCATCTCCCTCCCCCTGTCTCCCTCTCCCTCTGCCTCCTTCTTCCTCCCCCTGTTTCTCCCAGCACAGTCACCTCTGCCTCTCTTTGACCTCCAGTGTACTGTAGGAGATGTGAGTCCCCTGCTATGGAGCCATATGTCTGACTCTACTGATCACTGCACCAACTATACCAGGGAAATACATGCCAAAAGGTCCCGACTCTGACAAACAAAGCATTTCTAGAGGAAGACTAAGAGCCTGTCCAAAATGGCACATTATTCCCTTTACAGAGCCCTATAAGCCCTGGTCAGAAGTAGTGCACTTAGGGAATAGGGTGTCATTTGGGACGCAGAGGAGCATTTCAGTGTAGTGCAATCAATAATAAACCATGTGAGTCATCCAAGGATGTTCACAGATGGCATTTAAAAGGACATGGTTTCTAAACAGGAGAATCAAGGATGAGCATTAGGGTAATGAGGGCAACAGTATGTTTCGTTACATCAACGTGTCTTAGCGATAAATAGCCCTAACAACAACAGTACAATAATAGTACAAAGACCACACGAACAACATAGCTTTGGATTGGAGAAGAAAAAAAACTCAATCCGAGAGGAGAGACATCATTTGATGTCAGATATGAAAGGTGTCATTGGGTGTTCTTTTATTCCAATCTGAGTGCAGAGTTTTCAAACAGCAGGGGGCAACCATTAGTCCAGAGAGAAGAGACACAGGAGAAGATAGAAATAGAGATGGGGGGGACCTAATTCACGCTATTAAATTAATGAAAACAGGAACATTTTACATTTTGGCTTGAAATTCAAAATGAAATTCTATCAACAGAGACAAATGTCCTCCTGTGTGCTACCTATATCCCCCCACTAGAATCACCAGACAGTTTCTACATTCTAGAGGGGGAAATCAATCCTTTCCAGGCCCAGGAACATGTACTAGTCTGTGGCAACCTAAATGTCAGAACCGGACAAGAACCTGACATCCTCAGCACATAGGGGGAAAAACATCTACCTGGAGGTGACAGCATTCCCTCCCCATATGCCCCCCTAGACACAACTACGACAGCATAATCAACAAAAACGGGTCACAACTGTTTCACCTCTGGTGCACCCTGGGTATGCACGTAGCCAATGGTATGCGTCGAGGGGTCTCCTATATTAGGTATACCTATAGCTCATCTCTTGGCAGTAGTACTGTACACTACTTTATCACTGACCTCAACCCAGAGTCTCTCGGAGCGTTCAGTCAGCCCACTGACAACCCTATCAGATCACAGCAAAATCACAGTCTACTTGAACAGAGCAATACTCAATCGCGAGGCATGAAAGACAAAGGAAATGAATAATATTAAGAAATGCTATAGATGGAAGGAAAGTAGTGTGGAAACCTACCAAAAACAATTACGCAACAAATTCAATCCCTTTTAGACAATTTCCTGGACAAAAAGTTCCATTGTAACAGTGAAGGTATAACCTAAACAGTATATTTGACCTCTCAGCTTCCCTATCAAATCTAAACATTTCAAACCGAATTCCAAAGAAAATTAACAACAATGACAGTGACTGAAGGAGACCACAGATCTGGGACCAGGCTGTAGGAGACCACAGATCTGGGACCAGGCCTAAACATATTAACCTGTAAAAGAAAAGGGTTCATATTGAAACAAAAAGGATTGAATTATTTTATGAAGAATGCAAAAACCTAAGAAACAAATTGAGAAAACTATCCAACCAAAAACATGAGCCTATGCCTTCACTATGGTGAATCACTAAAACAATACACTACAGAAAAATAAGGAACAGCACATCAGAAAATCAGTCTACTGTAATTGAAGAACCAATATACTCTAACCACTTCTGGGAAATTTGGAAAACACTAAACAAACAGAGTTATCCATCCAAATCGGAGATGTATGGGTAAACCACTTGTAACGACTGTCTGTTGAAGAAGGTGTGGACCAAAGCACAGCGTGGTAAGTGTTCATACTGTAATGACTGTCTGTTGAAGAAGGTGTGGACCAAAGGGCAGCGTGGTAAGTGTTCATTCTGTAACGACTGTCTGTTGAAGAAGGTGTGGACCAAAGGGCAGCGTGGTAAGTGTTCATTCTGTAACGACTGTCTGTTGAAGAAGGTGTGGACCAAAGGGCAGCGTTGTAAGTGTTCATTCTGTAACGACTGTCTGTTGAAGAAGGTGTGGACCAAAGCGCATCGTGGTAAGTGTTCATTCTGTAACGACTGTCTGTTGAAGAAGGTGTGGACCAAAGGGCAGCGTGGTAAGTGTTCATTCTGTAACGACTGTCTGTTGAAGAAGGTGTGGACCAAAGCACAGCGTGGTAAGTGTTCATTCTGTAACGACTGTCTGTTGAAGAAGGTGTGGACAAAAGGGCAGCATGGTAAGTGTTCATACTGTAACGACGGTCTGTTGAAGGTGTGGAACAAAGCGCAGCGTGGTAAGTGTTCATTCTGTAATGATCGTCTGTTGAAGAAGTTGAGCACCAAAGCACAGCATGGTAAGTGTTCATACTCTTATTTCAACTGAACACTAAATAACAAAAATATCACAGAGAATGAACGAAAACCGAAACAGTCCTGTCAGGTGCAGACACAGAAAATAACTACCCACCAAAACCTTGTGGTAAAAAGCTACCTAAGTATGGTTCCCAATCAGAGACAGCAAAAGACAGCTGTCCCTGATTGAGAACCATACCCGGCCAAAACAAAGAAATACAAAAAACATTGAAAAAGGAACATAGAATGCCAACCCAAATCACACCCTGACCAAACCAAAATAGAGACATAGGTCAGGGCGTGACACCAACACTCAAATCATTTTGGCTTGGTTACAATGAACAAACTGCAAAAACATATACATGATCAAATACAAAACTTGGAATCAACTATTAAAGACTACCAACATGCACTGGATTCTCCAATTACATTGACGGAACATTGAAAATACAAACCCCCCAACCCACAAAAGGCCTGTGGTGTTGATGGTATCCTCAATGAAATTATAAAATATACAGACCACAAAATTCCAATTGGCTATACGTAAACTCTTTAACATCTTCCCCAATATTTGGAACCAAGGACTGATCAGCCCAATCCAACAAAAGTGGATACAAAGTTGACCCCAATAACTACAGTGGGATATGCATCAACAGCAACCTTGGGAAAATCCTCTGCATTATCATTAACAGCACACTAGTACATTTGCTCTGTGAAAACAATGTACTGAGCAAATGCAAATTGGCTTTTTACAAAATTACCGTATGACAGACCACGTATTCACCCTGCACACCCAAATTGACAAACAAACAAAACAAAACAAAGGCAAAGTCTTCTCATGCTTTGTTGATTTGACTCCATTTGGAATGAGGGTCTGCTATACAAATTGATGGAAAGTGGTGTTGGGGTAAAACATACAAAATTATGAAATACATGTACACAAACAACAAGTGTGTGGTTAAATTGGCAACATTTATTTTATCCCCACAGGGTCTTGGGGTGAGACATGGATGCAGCTTAAGCCCAAACCCTCTTCAATATATGCATCAACGAATTGGCGAGTACAACGTAAAACACCAAATAATGCATGCAGAGCAGAATTAGACTGATACCCGCTAATTATCAAAATCCAGAAAAGAGACGTTAAATTCTACAACCACCTAAAAATAAGTGATTCCCAAACCTTCCATAACAAAGCCATAACAAAGCCATAACCTACAGAGAGATGAACCTGGAGAAGAGCTCCCTAAGCAAGCTGGTCCTGGGGCTCTGTTCACAAACAAAAACAGACCCCACAGAACCAAACCAAATCATGAGAAAACAAAAAGATAATTACTTGACACATTTGAAAGAATTAACAAAAAAAACAGAGCAAATTAGAATGCTATTTGACCTTAAACAGAGAGTACACAGTGGCAGAATACCTGACCACTGTGACTGACCCAAACTTAAGGAATGCTCAGTGAGCATAGCCTTGCTATTGAGAAAGGCCGCCGTAGGCAGACATGGCTCTCAAGAGAAGACAGGCTAAGTGCACACTGCCCACAAAATGAGGTGGAAACTGAGCTGCACTTCCTACCCTCCTGCCAAATATATGACCATATTAGAGACAGATGTTCCCTCAGATTACACAGATCCACAAAAATGTGAAAACAAACCCAATGTTGATAAACTCCCATATCTACTGGGTGAAATATCACAGTGTGCCATCACAGCAGCAATATTTGTGACCTGTTGCCACAAGAAAAGGGCAACCAGTGAATAACAAACACCATTTTAAAAACATATATTTATATTTTTATATTTATATTTACCTATATTTATGTTTATTTTCCCTTTTGTACTTTTTTGTACTATTTGCACATCGCTACAACGCTGTATATAGACATAATGACATTTGTAATGTCTTTATTCTTTTTAGAACATCTGTGAGTGTAATGTTTACTGTTAATTTTTATTGAACTTCTGTATATTATCTACCTCACTTGCTTTGGCAATGTTAACACATGTTACCCATGCCAATAAAACCCTTAAATTGAAAGAGAGTGGAAAAGGGCATTATAGAGAGGGAGAGAGGGAGGGATAGAAAGGGAGATGAAGAGGGGGAAATGGATTGAGAGAGAGAGAGAGGGAAAAGGGGCATTAGAGAGAGGGAGAGAGAAAGGGAGATGAAGAGGGGGAAATGGATTGAGAGAGAGAGAGAGGGGAAAAGGGCATTAGAGAGAGGGAGAGAGGGAGAGATAGAAAGGGAGATGAAGAGGTGGGTCCTGTGTGGCTCAGTCGGTAGAGCATGGTGCTTGCAACGCCAAGCGTCGTGGGTTCGATTCCCGCTAGGGCCACCCATATGCAAAAGTAGTGGCCCCAGCCGACTTGTAAGTCGCTTTGGACAAAAGCGTCTGCTAAATGGGATATATTATTATTATATTAAGAGGTGGAAATGGATTGAGAGAGAGAGAGAGGGGAAAAGGGCATTAGAGAGGGGGAGAGAGGGAGAGATAGAAAGGGAGATGCAGAGGGGGAAATGGATTGAGAGAGAGAGAGGGGAAAAGGGCATTAGAGAGGGGGAGAGAGGGAGAGATAGAAAGGGAGATGAAGAGGGGGAAATGGATTGAGAGAGAGAGGGGAAAAGGGCATTAGAGAGAGGGAGAGAGGGAGAGATAGAAAGGGAGATGCAGAGGGGGAAATGGATTGAGAGAGAGAGAGGGGAAAAGGGCATTAGAGAGGGGGAGAGAGGGAGAGATAGAAAGGGAGATGAAGAGGGGGAAATGGATTGAGAGAGAGAGAGAAATATGACAGTTGATATGTCTTTATTCTTTTAGAACTTTTGTGAGTGTAATGTTTACTTAGAGAAGGAGAAAGAAAGAGAGAGGGAGGGAGAGAGACAAAGAGAGAGAATGACAGAGAGTTAGGGGAGACAGTCCGTGCTGTTCCCTCTCTTTCCTCACACTCTCGTATACTTATCCTCTTGTTAGCCCAGAAAAATCACTCATTCTGTCTTAACAACACTGGTGAAATATGCCTCGCACACACAACCACATCAACTCCACTACAGACAGAGGAGAGACAACTGTGAACAAGCAGGCTTGAATAATGAAACATGATCAAATATAAATGAACTCGTGAACACAGTATGTGACTGCCAGCTTGTAAACAACTGCCAAAACAATCCCTCTACCCAGTCATTTAAGAATAGATATATTGTTCAACTGCCAAAACAATCCCTCTACCCAGTCATTTAAGATATGTATTTTACAAATGCCAAAACAATCCCTCTCCCCAGTCATTTAAGAATAGATATATTGTTCAACTGCCAAAACAATCCCTCAACCCAGTCATTTAAGATATGTATTTTACAAATGCCAAAACAATCCCTCTCCCCAGTCATTTAAGAATAGATATATTGTTCAACTGCCAAAACAATCCCTCTCCCCAGTCATTTAAGAATAGTTATATTGTTCAACTGCCAAAACAATCCTTCTACCCAGTCATTTAAGATATGTATTTTACAAATGCCAAAACAATCCCTCAACCCAGTCATTTAAGATATGTATTTTACAAATGCCAAAACAATCACTCTACCAGGTCATTTAAGATATATATTTTACAACTGCCAAATCAATCCCTCTACCCAGTGTGACAACCCTCCCACTCTGTCTGCCAAATTCTTTCTCTTTACTCTTGTTTTCCTTAATAGGTTGTCGGTGGGCAGAGCCTGGAGGGTTGTCAGCGAAATGGGACACACCTGGGCTCGGGCGTGTCCTAGGATAAATGCACCTCTTCCCCAGTCATTGAGGAGACTCTCTCCATGCAGACACACTGTTAGAGTTTGGGTGTGGCAGGTTTTTTTTTTGTGGCCATTTTGTTTTGGCACTGTTCAACACCATGCATTATCACATTTATGTATGCAAACACTCACTTACACATACTATTGTCAATTGTATTTAGTTTACTTTATTTAATAAATATATTTTGTTAGTCCTTGTCTCCACGTTGTCTCCCTTTTGTTGCGAACTTGAGCCTGTTTGTGAGTGGGGGCTCGTCTGGATCATAAGGTTGATTCCTAGACACTTTGGTGTATAGCACTTTGATGTGTTATGAAGGACTAATACTAGTGTCATTTGGCTTACTAGTATGTGTGTTGTGTTTGGGAGAAAATGTGGAGTTCGTGTTTAACTCTGTAGGTGCTTTGTTTGCATCTTTTGTTACAGCTTGTTTGAGTTGTAATATTTGGTGCCCAGTACTGGTTGCCTTTTTGTTTGGTTGGTAAACTTGCCACTGGGGTGGATAGTTGATTTTGTGCTGCGTTGGAGAAAGTACATTGGTTGGTTTCCAGGCCCCTGTCCAGACTGGAGACTCTTGCTCTACTCGCGGTTGGGACAATCAGCGGTGTATCTTAGTGGGATATTTGGGTAGGGTAGTGACACTAACTACCTGGAGTTATAACCGTTTCCCCTCTGTTAGGCTTAGCAACATGTTTCACTTTGGAATCCGTTGGGCATGGTTATTTTGTTATTTTTGGTGTCTGTGGACTGAGTAGTTGTCTCGGGGGCACAACTGTGGCTTGGGGGAATCTGCCAGCATGCTGGGTGGTTTCTTTCCTTGTCAGTGGGCTACAGTGCATAATTACCAACCGCACATCTGCATGAAGACTAGGGATGAGTTACTGTAGCTTTTGGGGAAGCTCCATAGATAGATATATATCTAATCTCTCTTCTGTGGTGCCCAGTGTGATTGTCATTTCTCTGGTTGTGGTCTGGTGTGCTCAGCAGAGGGGAAGAGTGAGATTTTTTTTATTTTCTTGTGACTATGGTGTCTTATGTAGATGAGTTAATTCACTTTCCATCAGAGGAACTGTTAGAATTATGTAATAAAGAACAGCTGTTGAAGATTGCTGAACACTACAAGGTTGGAATTAGTGATAAATGTCTAAAAATT
Source organism: Oncorhynchus masou masou (assembly GCF_036934945.1). NCBI lineage: Eukaryota > Metazoa > Chordata > Actinopteri > Salmoniformes > Salmonidae > Oncorhynchus > Oncorhynchus masou. The sequence continues at coordinate 22,208,152 of NC_088235.1, read as the reverse complement.
CTATTAGGTTGATATTGAAGGCCAATCTGATGGAGAGTGGTATTCTTGAAGTTACCACTGGGGCAGCCTCTGCTGACTACTCGCCGTCTCCCTGTAATGTTACAATGTCCGCTCCATCAGTTAGTCCTAGTAGTCTTCTTTTTGAACAGCAGGAAATAACTGCTTCTGTTACAGCTAGAGCATGGACGTGAGATGCTAGAGCATGGACGTGAGATGCTAGAGCATGGACGTGAGATGCTAGAGCATGGACGTGAGATGCTAGAGCATGGACGTGAGATGCTAGAGCATGGACGTGAGATGCTAGAGCATGATTGTGTAAAGTATGGAATTGGCATTTAAACAGGATATGGAGCGTGCTAAAATCGAGCTGCAACAAGAGCGTCTAGAGCTGGTTACGGAAGGAAAGCTCTCAGGGGAGAGTTTGCTTTGGGAAGGTGACCCAGTTTTACCTAGGGGTCGTTCATCTTTTGGTCGTGCCACGGACACATTTGATATTGTTGGGATCTTGCGGTTGTTGCCTCAGATTAATGAAAAGGACCTAGGAGTTAGCCTGATTCTGACGGCACTTTAATGTTGCAGTGTGTGCTGACTGGTATAGAGCAGGAAGCATATTCATCTCTTAGTGTAGCTGACAGTGTCCGTTATGAAAAGGTTAAAATGGCTCTGTTCCAGATTTACAAATTGGTTCCTGAGGCTTACCGCCAACGAGTTCAAACTTTAAAAAGGGACAATAAACAGACTCATGTTGAGTTTGAGCAAGAAATATCTTCAGTTTGATCGCTGGTGTTTCGCCTCTGCAGTTATGACTTTCCAAAGGCTGTGTGATCGGATTATGTTAGAGCAATTTAAGGACACAATCCCTGACCATATAGCCACGTACATTAATGAACAAAAAGTGAAGACTGTTGCTGAAGCTGCGGTTTTGGCAGACAAGTATGTTTTGACTCAAGTGTCTTTGCAGAGCCCTTATTGAGAGATTTGGGCCTCGCTCACCGAGATACTTTGGTTCACAGGCAGAGTTTCATTCAACGAGGGTTGAGCCTGACTCCTGTGGTGAAGCTGACTTTGGTCAAGAGTCACTACTGTCAAGGATCAGGTCATTGGAGAAACGAATGTCCGGTTCTCAGGGGTAAATTCAGTAGATGTGCTTACGTTCAATCTAAGCCTACGGCGTTAGCTGCGCCTGTTCCACATCAGTTCACTCCTGACACGTTGTCTCATGCCCAGGGGCATGTGAAAGTTAATATTGACCCAGACTATTTACCTTTCATTACAGAGGGTTTGTCTATGTTAGGAAGTAAGAACCTAGTGCCTGTGACGATCCTGAGAGACACAAGTGCCTCTGAATCGTCTGTGTTGGAATCTGTTACCCTTCTCTGCTGAGACTGATTCAGGGAATAGGTTTGAACACTGTCAGTGTCATTGCATAAACTGATGTTGTATTGTGGACTGGTGAAAGGTGAGGTTGCTGTGGGGGTGCGTCCTTCGTTGCCTATTGAGAGTATTGACAATATCCTTGGGAATAACTTGGCTGGTGAGCGTGTATGGCCTGTCATGTTTCCATCTCTAGTGGTTTCCACTAAGCTGTCATTTGTAGGTTTTCCTGAAGAGAGTGCGCAGAGTTTCCCCAGAGGTGTTCTCTGCGTGTACAGTGACGAGTTCTATGAGCCATGGTGACCTGGTCACTGCACCGGCTAACGAGAATACCACAAAGAAGTCTGTCACTGCTTTCCCTGCTATCCCGTTATCTGTATCCCACTCAAATCTAAGTTCATCAACTTGTCACACCTGTCAATTAACTGGTAAACCTAATCAAGCCGGTACCACTGTTTCCTATTCCTGTACTCAGCCAACCTTCGGAGTATCTGATTTATTGACTGTTTTGATCCTCTGTCTCTAAAAAGGGTAGTAGTTACCTGTTCACTAATGTCAGACCACTAGGTTTCCTGATGCCTATCCTCTACGGTTTATCACAACAAAAACTGAGTAAAGGATTTTAACAGACTTTCTCACTGTTTGGAAACCCTAAGGGCATTCAGAGTGATCAAGGATTCAATTTCACCTCCAATCTGTTTGGTCAGGTTCTCCAACAGCTCCACAATTTGTCTAGTGCCTATCACGTGTGATGTCAAGGAGCACTGAAACATTTCCATCAAACACTTAAGTCTTTGTTGAGAGCTTATTGTACTGAGATGGATTGGGAGGCGGGGTTGCCTTGGTTACTGTTAGGAGGTTTTACAGGAGAGCATGGGTTTCAGTCCAAATGACCTTGTCTCCCGAGCCCCCTCAGTCCCTTTTATTGTATGTGTGATTTCCGGCGACGTCTGTACGCCGCTGGTGAAATAGCTTCTCTTTAGCCATCTTCACAGGAGAGGATGAAGGGCAGACTTCATCGGTGAACTGAGTCTTGTCACTTTAGTCCAGGTGACCAGGTTCTTGCTCTGCGGCCAACTGTTGGTTCTCCTTTTCAAGCCACGTTTTAAGGTCCATATACGGTGGTGGGCAGTACACTGAGCAAAACTATCTAGTTGCCACTCCAGAACAGAGAAAAGCACACCTACTGTGCCATGTAAATTTGTTAAAACCCTATTATGCACGTTCCTCTGAGACTGAACAGTGGGAGTCTACAGAGGACGGTAAACCTGTTCTTTTGGCCGATACCATTATTTCTCTGGGTTCTTGTCATGCTTGGTCTGTGCAGGAGGAGGAAGATGTTCCAGGTCCTGACGATTGCACACTGCAGGGTAGATTGAAAAATTCAGAGACACTGGATGCCTTCTCGCTCATCTACCTGTTGATGGGCGGAAAGAGATGGTTGGTCTGATTCGGAGATTTCCAGGTTTGTTTTCTGATACACCTACAAACTTAATAGAAAATGACATTGACGATGCTGACCCCATTTGTCAGTGGTTTTCTAGTTTCTTCAGAGAAACTGCATTGTCTGGATGCTGAGGTCAGGTACATGCTGGAGAGTAAGATAGAGCCTTCTTTCTCCAGTTGGGCTTCTCCCTGTATCTTGGTCAGTAAACCGGATGGTACAAACAGATTTTGTACGGACTACTGTAAGGTAAACAGTGCCACTAAGTCAGATTAATTTCCTCTTCCTCGGATGGAGGACTGCATTGATCAAGTCAGCACAGCTAAGTTTGTGAGCAAATTTGACCTGACCTCTAGTGACTCCCCATCCCGCGTGCGGGAGCATAATCATCGACTGACACTAATTAAATCAAATTTTATTTGTCACATACACATGGTTAGCAGATGTTAATGCGAGTGTAGCGAAATGCTTGTGCTTCTAGTTCCGACAATGCAGTAATAACCAACAAGTAATCTAGCTAACAATTCCAAAACTACTACCTTATAGACACAAGTGTAAGGGGATAAATATATATGAATGAGTGATGGTACAGAGCGGCATAGGCAAGATACAGTAGATGGTATTGAGTACAGTATATACATATGAGATGAGTATGTAAACAAAGTGGCATAGTTAAAGTGGCTAGTGATACATGTATTACATAAAGATGCAGTAGATGATAGAGTACAGTATATGTATATATATGAGATGAATAATGTAAGGTCTGTAAACATTATATTAGGTAGCATTGTTTAAAGTGGCTAGTGATATATTTTACATCATTTCCCATCAATTCCCATTATTAAAGTGGCTGGAGTTGAGTCAGTGTGTTGGCAGCAGCCACTCAATGTTAGTGGTTGCTGTTTAACAGTCTGATGGCCTTGAGAGAGAAGCTGTTTTTCAGTCTCTCGGTCCCAGCTTTGATGCACCTGTACTGACCTCGCCTTCTGGATGATAGCGGGGTGAACAGGCAGTGGCTCGGGTGGTTGTTGTCCTTGATGATCTTTATGGCCTTCCTGTGACATCGGGTGGTGTAGGTGTCCTGGAGGGCAGGTAGTTTGCCCCCGGTGATGCGTTGTGCAGACCTCACTACCCTCTGGAGAGCCTTACGGTTGTGGGCGGAGCAGTTGCCATACCAGGTGGCGATACAGCCTGACAGGATTCTCTCGATTGTGCATCTGTAGAAGTCTGTGAGTGTTTTTGGTGACAAGCCGAATTTCTTCAGCCTCGAGGTTGAAGAGGCGCTGCTGCACCTTCTTCACAATGCTGTCTGTGTGGGTGGACGAATTCAGTTTGTCTGTGATGTGTACGCCAAGGAACTTAACCTACTACCCTCTCCACTACTGTTCCATCCTCTGTGGACTTCAGGAAACAGCAATCATCTCCTTAGTTTTGTTGACGATGAGTGTGAGGTTATTTTCCTGATTCCACACTCAGAGGGGCCTCACCTCCTCCCTGTATGCCGTCTCGTCGTTGTTAGTAATCAAGCGTACCACTGTTGTGTCGTCCTCAAACTTGATGATTGATTTGGAGGCGTGCGTGGCCACACAGTCGTGGGTGAACAGGGAGTACAGGAGAGGGCTCAGAACGCACCCTTGTGGGGCCCCAGTGTTGAGGATCAGCGGGGTGGAGATGTTGTTGCCTACCCTCACCAACTGGGGGCGGCCCGTCAGGAAGTCCAGTACCCAGTTGCACAGGGCGGGGTCGAGACCCAGGGTATCGAGCTTGATGACGAGCTTGGAGGGCACTATGGTGTTAAATGCCGAGCTGTAGTCGATGAACAGCATTCTCACATAGGTATTCCTCTTGTCCAGAATGGGTTAGGGCAGTGTGCAGTGTGGTTGAGATTGCATCGTCTGTGGACCTATTTGGGCGGTAAGCAAATTGGAGTGGGTCTAGGGTGTCAGGTAGGGTGGAGGTGGTATGGTCCTTGACTAGTCTCTCAAAGCACTTCATGATGACGGAAGAGAGTGCTACGGGGCGGTAGTCGTTTAGCTCAGTTACCTTAGCTTTCTTGGGAACAGGAACAATGGTGGCCCTCTTGAAGCATGTGGGAACAACAGACTGGGATAGGGATTGATTGAATATGTCCGTAAACACACCAGCCAGCTGGTCTGCGCATGCTCTGAGTGCACGGCTGGGGATGCCATCTGGGCCTGCAGCCTTGCAAGGGTTGACGCGTTTAAATGTTTTCCTCACGTCGGCTGCAGTGAAGGAGAGTCCGCATGTTTTGGTTGCGGGCCGTGAACGCAACGGACATAAATATTCCTAGAAAATATTTCTATTCATGAAAATCACAAGTGAAATATATTGAAACACAGCTTAGCCTTTTGTTAATCACCCTGTAATCTCAGATTTTCAAAATATGGTTTACAGCCAAAGCTAGACAAGCATTTGTGTAAGTTTATCGATAGCCTAGCATAGCATTTTGTCCAGCTAGCAGCAGGTTACTTGGTCACGGAAATCAGAAAAGCAATCAAATTAAATCGTTTACCTTTGATGAGCTTCGGATGTTTTCACTCACAAGACTCCCAGTTAGATAGCCAATGTTCCTTTTTTTCCAAAAATATTATTTTTGTAGGAGAAATAACTCAGTTTGTTCTTCACGTTTGGCTGAGAAATCTCCCGGAAATTGCAGTCACGAAAAATATTCCAAATTAGCTCCATAATATCAACAGAAACATGACAAACGTTGTTTATAATCAATCCTCAAGTTGTTTTACAAATATCTATTTGATAATATATCCACCGGGACAATTGGTTTTTCAGTAGGACCGATTGGAATAATGGCTACCTTTTTGTATTTTACGCGAGAATCACTCTGGGAGCCATCAGGTGACCAGTTGCGCAATGTAGCTGCTTACGGGTAATCTTCAACATAAATGCGTAAAACTACGTCACAATGCTGTAGACACCTTGGGGAATACGGAGAAAAAGTAATCTGGTTGATAGCCAATTCACTGCTCAATAGGGACGCATTGGAACGCAGAGCTTTCAAAAGATGAGTCACTTCCGGATTGGATTTTTCTCAGGCTTTCGCCTGCAATATCATTTCTGTTATACTCATGTCGTGGCAGAATCAGAATTCTTTAGGTAACATTTATAAATTAGATGTTTTATTCATTTTATTGCATGCTTATGTGAGATTTGTCATTCGAATGTCTATTTTTGGATAATACTGTTTGCAGTTAGCCCTTGCAGGAAAGGGATGAGTTCCATTGGGCCCCAGAGAGGGGTCTGGTTAGTCTTAGCTGTGAATGTGTCATGTGTAAATGTATCTTTTAAACCATGTGAAGGGATGATTGGGGGGGAAACAATTATCTCTTGGCTCCACAATGTCTGTGTGCCAGTCACTGTCTGTGATCTTGTCCAGGAGGGGGTGTATTTGATATATGCTAGTGGATGAGGTTTTGTTTTTGGTCCTGAGTGGTACCAAGAGCGAGGTAAGAACATAGTTGAGGAGACAACTGAACGATAATTTATAGCCAATGCTGTCAGGCTATGTGTGTCTTTACTATAAAGGATCTCAGTTGCAACGTGTAAGCACTCTCAGAATTCATTTATAATTAATCTGAGAGTCACAGGGTTGTGATGGAGCTCATATAATTAAAGATGGACTTTATGATAACTCTGACTTGTGTGTGGTTTGCTCTCATGATTTGGTAAATACAGGAAATTTCCACTACACTCAGACAATATTTTTACAGTTTTGGAAACTTTAGAGTTTTCTATCCTAAACTGTCAATCATATGCATATTCTAGCATCTTGTCCTGACAAAATATTCTGTTTACTACAGGAACGTTATTTTTCCAAAAATGAAAATACTGCCCCCTTGTCACAAAAGGTTAAAGGACTATTGGCAGGTGCCACTGATGAGTAGGGCATGTGAAATCTCTGCCTTTATTACACCCTCTGATCTGTACTCTTATTTGGTTATGAGTTTCGGCCTGCGTAATGCACCTGCCACTTTTTAACGACTTATGAACAGGGTTGTCTCCTGTCTGGCCAGGTGCGCTGTTCATCTGGATGATGGCGTGATATATGCAGATACTTGAGAGGAACATCTGTTCTGTATTCAAGCCATGTTCGACCACCTAGCTGACCGTGAGGCGAACCGCAATCTGGTTAAATGTGAGTTTGCTCAGGCGACCGTTACATACCTTGGAAAGGTGGTTGGGCAGGGTGAAATGCGAGCTGTTAGGGCTAAAGTGTTAGCCCTGTCTGTTCCCTTCTGGTCTCATTTTCTTTCCTCTTAAAGGATGCTGAGGTCTGGGGAGGACAAGGTTGGCTGGGGCAAAGGGATGCAAAGGCTGGATAAATTTGTCCTGTGACTGGTATGGTGTTCCAGGGTCTTTGTTGGTCCCGGTTTTATGGGGGGGGGACCATCCCACGCTGTCTGCCGAATTCTCTCTTTGCTCTTGTTTTCCTTAATAGGATGTCAGTGGGGCGGAGCCGGGAGGGTTGTCAGCGAAATGGACACACCGGGGCTCGGGTGTGTCCCAGGATAAATTCACCTCTTCCCTTTCTCCTCTCTGCCTCTCCCTGTCTCCTCTCAGCCTCTCTGCCTTTCCCTGTCTCCTCTCAGCCTCTCTGCCTCTCCCTGTCTCCTCTCAGCCTCTCCCTGTCTCCTCTTAGTCTCTCCCTGTCTCCTCTCAGCCTCTCTGCCTTTCCCTGTCTCCTCTCAGCCTCTCTGCCTCTCCCTGTCTCCTCTCAGCCTCTCCCTGTCTCCTCTCAGCCTCTCCCTGTCTCCTCTCTGCCTCTCCCTGTCTCCTCTCAGCCTCTCTGCATCTCCCTGTCTCCTCTCTGCCTCTCCCTGTCTCCTCTCAGCCTCTCTGCATCTCCCTGTCTCCTCTCAGCCTCTCAGCCTCTCTGCCTCTCCCTGTCTCCTCTCTGCCTCTCCCTGTCTCCTCTCAGCCTCTCTGCCTCTCCCTGTCTCCTCTCAGCCTCTCAGCCTCTCCCTGTCTCCTCTCAGCCTCTCCCTGTCTCCTCTCAGCCTCTCCCTGTCTCCTCTCAGCCTCTCAGCCTCTCACTGTCTCCTCTCAGCCTCTCTGCCTCTCCCTGTCTCCTCTCAGCCTCTCTGCCTCTCCCTGTCTCCTCTCAGCCTCTCTGCCTCTCCCTGTCTCCTCTCAGCCTCTCTGCCTCTCCCTGTCTCCTCTCTGCCTCTCCCTGTCTCCTCTCTGCCTCTCCCTGTCTCCTCTCAGCCTCTCAGCCTCTCCCTGTCTCCTCTCAGCCTCTCCCTGTCTCCTCTCAGCCTCTCTGCCTTTCCCTGTCTCCTCTCTGCCTCTCTGCCTCTCCCTGTCTCCTCTCAGCCTCTCAGCCTCTCCCTGTCTCCTCTCAGCCTCTCCCTGTCTCCTCTCAGCCTCTCCCTGTCTCCTCTCAGCCTCTCAGCCTCTCCCTGTCTCCTCTCAGCCTCTCTGCCTCTCCCTGTCTCCTCTCAGCCTCTCTGCCTCTCCCTGTCTCCTCTCAGCCTCTCTGCCTCTCCCTGTCTCCTCTCAGCCTCTCTGCCTCTCCCTGTCTCCTCTCAGCCTCTCTGCCTCTCCTGTCTCCTCTCAGCCTCTCTGCCTCTCCCTGTCTCCTCTCAGCCTCTCTGCCTCTCCCTGTCTCCTCTCAGCCTTTCTGCCTCTCCCTGTCTCCTCTCAGCCTCTCTGCCTCTCCCTGTCTCCTCTCAGCCTCTCTGCCTCTCCCTGTCTCCTCTCAGCCTCTCTGCCTCTCCCTGTCTCCTCTCAGCCTCTCCCTGTCTCCTCTCAGCCTCTCCCTGTCTCCTCTCAGCCTTTCTGCCTCTCCCTGTCTCCTCTCAGCCTCTCCCTGTCTCCTCTCAGCCTCTCCCTGTCTCCTCTCAGCCTTTCTGCCTCTCCCTGTCTCCTCTCAGCCTCTCTGCCTTTCCCTGTCTCCTCTCAGCCTCTCTGCCTCTCCCTGTCTCATCTCAGCCTCTCTGCCTCTCCCTGTCTCCTCTCAGCCTCTCTGCCTCTCCCTGTCTCATCTCAGCCTCTCTGCCTCTCCCTGTCTCCTCTCAGCCTCTGCCTTTCCCTGTCCCTTTCTCCTCAGCCTCTCCCTGTCTCCTCAAAGTCTTTCTGCCTCTCCCTGTCTCCTCTCCTCTCTCTCCCTGTGCCCGTCTCTCAGCCTCTCAACCTCCCCTCGTCCCTGTCTCCTCTCAGCCTCTCTACCTCTCCTCTAGCTCCCTGTCACTGCCTCCTCTCCCAGCCTCTCTCTCTCTCCAAAAATATTTCAGGGTGAGCTGAGTGGGTGGGTGAGAGATGGAGGGTGGGATATGGCAATGGGGAGAGAGAGAGAGAATGTGGAATGAAATGGTGGGTGAAAGATGGCCATGGTAACACTAGATGCTGGAGGAGCAGTGTGGGTGCTGCTCAATGATGTATCTCCCAAATATAGAATTACAATGATAGAATTGTAGAACAAGGAAGGATATAAGCATTCATTATGCATGTACAACCTGTGTTATTATGACAAAAAGCAGCGGTCAAACATTACACAAGAACAGAGCTGAGAGGACCCACCAGACACACACACCTGCTAAGAGGTGTATAGTGTTGTGACGCAGAACCTGATTGGTGTGATGGCCCCATACCTGGGCCAAGGTGACACACATCAGGAACAACCACAGAGCCACAGACATCTGCTGCTAACACAGGTCCAAAACCCTGGAAAAAACAGGCTACTTGATGCACTGTTTTCATTAAGATAAATGTATATAAACAATGAGAAATAAAATAAAACGGTCCATTCCCTCCCCTTTTCTCCACCCAGCCCTTCATTCCAGACTTTGAGTTCCCTGTATCCAGCTCACCTTTGTCAGTCCAACGTCTCGGCTTCCCAGGCAATTAAATAATCCTGCACCATAGTAAGAAAGGTCCAAAATAAAGGAAATTGAGAGGAACCGGGAGGGGGAAGGAATGCTGAAGAGCTTGCTAGAGAAAAGAGAGGGGTGAAAGAGAGAGGTAAAGCATGGCCCAGACAGAGAGAGAGCTCACCACAGCGTGAGCAGACAGCGAGGAAGGAAAGTACCAGGAGTGCGCACAAACACACCGGCAGACAGGCATTCTCTCCTTCCCCCTCTTCTCTCGCTAGCAGTAACTCGCTCTCCCTCTCACTGTCTCAGTCAGGGTAGAACTCCTTAACCCTTTCAGTACCAATATCCTTGTTCTTGGTCTAATGTTTATATTGGTACATTTTGGGATATAACAAAAAATAACAGAAATTTGTCATTTCAAAATACAGGGACAACCAAGTGATATACAATATCGTGCTGTAACTAATAATCAATATTAACAAATCTATTCTGAAAGAAAGGTGAAAAATGTATATGCACTGCATACTGAATGTTATGAGTCAGCCAGTGTTTCAAATGACCAACCAACCTCTCCTCACTGAGTCAGCCAGTGTTTCAAATGACCAACCAACCTCTCCTCACTGAGTCAGCCAGTGTTTCATATGACCAACCAACCTCTCCTCACTGAGTCAGCCAGTGTTTCAAATGACCAACCAACCTCTTCTCACTGAGTCAGCCAGTGTTTCAAATGACCAACCAACCTCTCCTCACTGAGTCAGCCAGTGTTTCATATGACCAACCAACCTCTCCTCACTGAGTCAGCCAGTGTTTCATATGACCAACCAACCTCTCCTCACTGAGTCAGCCAGTGTTTCATATGACCAACCAACCTCTCCTTACTGAGTCAGCCAGTGTTTCATATGACCAACCAACCTCTCCTCACTGAGTCAGCCAGTGTTTCATATGACCAACCAACCTCTCCTCACTGAGTCAGCCAGTGTTTCATATGACCAACCAACCTCTCCTCACTGAGTCAGCCAGTGTTTCATATGAGCAACCAACCTCTCCTCACTGAGTCAGCCAGTGTTTCATATGAGCAACCAACCTCTCCTCACTGAGTCAGCCAGTGTTTCATATGACCAACAAAACTCTCCTCACTGAGTCAGCCAGTGTTTCATATGACCAACCAACCTCTCCTCACTGAGTCAGCCAGTGTTTCATATGACCAACCAACCTCTCCTCACTGAGTCAGCCAGTGTTTCATATGAGCAACCAACCTCTCCTCACTGAGTCAGCCAGTGTTTCATATGAGCAACCAACCTCTCCTCACTGAGTCAGCCAGTGTTTCATATGAGCAACCAACCTCTCCTCACTGAGTCAGCCAGTGTTTCATATGAGCAACCAACCTCTCCTCACTGAGTCAGCCAGTGTTTCATATGACCAACAAAACTCTCCTCACTGAGTCATATGATATAAACATTTTCCTGGGAGAGATCTCACTAGCTGCTCATCCCTTGGCACGTTGCACTTTCTCTATGTAACCTATTTAGCTAGGCAAGTCAGTTAAGAACAAAATATGTTTTACAATGACGGCCAGGGGTAGAACAGATTTTTTTTACCTTGTTAGCTCGGGGATTCGATCAGCAACCTTTTGGTTACTGTCCCGAACCCTCTAACCACTGGGCTACCTGCTGCACTCTACCAGTCAAAAGTTTGGACACACCTACTCAATCAATCATTTCTTTATTTTTTTATATTTTCTATATTGTAGAATAATAGTGAAGACATCAAAAATATGAAATAACACATATGGAATCATATAGTAACCAAAAAGGTATTAAAGCAATCAAAGTATATTTGAGATTCTTCAAAGTAGCCACCCATTGCCTTGATAACAGCTTTGACTGGAAGGCTTTTTTCTACAGTCTTGAAGGAGTTCCAACATATACTGAGCACTTGTTGGCTGCTTTTCCTTCACTCTGAGATCTAACTCAACCGAAACCATCTCAATTAGGTTGAGGTCGGGTGATTGTGGAGGCCAGGTCATCTGATGCAGCTCTCCATCACTGTCCTTAGTCAAATAGCAATTACACAGCCTGGAGGTGTGTTGGGTCATTGTCCTGTTGAAAAACAAATTACAGTCCCATTAAGCACAAACCAGATGGGATGGCGTATCGCTGCAGAATGCTGTGGTAGCCATGCTGTTTAAGTGTGCCTTGAATTCTAAATAAATCAATGACAGTGTCACCAGCAAAGCACCATCACACCTCCTCCTCCCTGCTTCACAGTGGGAACCACACATGCAGAGATCATCCGTTCGCCTACTCTGCGTCTCTCAAAGACATGGCGGTTGGAACCAAAAATTGCAAATTTGGACTCATCAGACCAAAGGACAGATTTTCACTGGTCTAATGTCCATTGCTTGTATCTTGGCCCAAGCAACTCTCTTCCTATTATTGGCGTTCTTTATTAGTGGTTTCTTTGCAGCAATTCGATCATCAACAGCAGACTCCAACATTTCCTCAGTGAAAACAAAGTCCTGAGCAAATGTCAAATGGACTTTCTACCAAATGAATGTACGACAGACCATGTATACAACCTGGACAGCCTTATTAACAAACAAACTGACCAAAACAAAAGCAAAGTCTTCTCATGTTGATTTTGCAAAAGATTTTGTCTAAATTTGGCATATGAGTCTGCTATACAAATTGATGGAAAACATCAATGTGTTGGGTGTAAAACATACAACAATATGAAATCAATGTATGCAAACACAAAGTGTGCGGTTAAAATGTATTGCCTGAGGGCCATGGGGTGAGACGGATGCAGCCCCACACTCTTCAACATGAATAACAACAAATTGGCAAGGGCACTAGAAGTCAGCAGCTCCTTGCCTCAACCTACTTGACTCAGAAATCTAATTCCTACAATTTTCAGATGATCTAGTGCTTCTGTCCACCAACAAAGGAGGCCCTACAGCAACACCTAGAAATTCTGCACAGATTCTGTCAGACCTGGGCAGACAGTGAATCTCAGTAAGACAAAAATAATGGTGTTCCAAAACGGTCCAGCAACCAAGACAACAAATGTTAATCCGAGTACGCGCAATACAGTCAGGGGTATGCCAAATAAAAATGTGATTCACATTTAAAAATATATATACAGTTAAAGTCGGAAGATTACATAAGATTAAATCGTTTTCCAACCACTACACAAATATCTTGTTATCTTCTCTAGGGTAGGGGGCAGCATTTGGAATTTAGGATGAAAAGCATGCCCAAATTAAGATAGGATATGCATTTAATTAGTATATTTGTGTAACGGCGTTTTTCATTTGTCGAAAGAGAGTCGGACCGAAATGCAGCGTGTTGGTTACTCATGTTCTTTAATGGAACAAATGACGATACACGAAATAACTTATAAATACAAAAAACAACAAACGGAACGTGAAAAACCTATACAGCCTGTCTGGTGAACACTAACACGGAGACAGGAACAATCACCCACGAAATACAAAGTGAAACCCAGGCTACCTATATACGGTTCCCAATCAGAGACAACGAGAATCACCTGACTCTGATTGAGAACCGCCTCAGGCAGCCAAACCTATGCAACACACACCCCTAATCAGCCACAATCTCAATAACTAAAAAACCCCACTAAGAAATACAACAAACAAACCCATGTCACACCCTGGCCTGACCAACTAATTAACTAAAACACAAAATACTAAGACCAAGGCGTGACAGAACCCCCCCCCTAAGGTGCGGACTCCCGGACGCACCTCAAAACCATAGGGAGGGTCCGGGTGGGCGTCTGTCCATGGTGGCGGTTCCGGCTCGGGACGTGGACCCCACTCCATAAATGTCATAGTTCCTCCCCTTCGCGTCCTGGGATGATCCACCCTCGCCGCCGACCATGGCCGAATAGTCCTCACCCAGAACCCCACTGAACTGAGGAGCAGCTTGTGACTGAGGTAGCTCGGGACTGAGGGGAAGCTCGGGACTGAGGGGCAGCTCGGGACTGAGGGGCAGCTCGGGACTGAGGGGCAGCTCGGGACTGAGGGGCAGCTCGGGACTGAGGGGCAGCCCAGTACTGAGAGGAATCCCAGTACTGAGAGGAAGCCCAGTACTGAGATGAAGCCCAGCCAGACAGTTGAATCCGGCAGATCCTGGCTGACTAGCAGATCTGGAAGAGTCTGGCTGACTGGCAGATCTGGAAGAATCTGGCTGACTGGCAGATCTGGAAGAATCTGGCTGACTGGCAGATCTGGAAGAATCTGGCTGACTAGCAGATCTGGAAGAGTCTGGCTGACTGGCAGATCTGGAAGAGTCTGGCTGACTGGCAGATCTGGAAGAGTCTGGCTGACTGGCAGATCTGGAAGAGTCTGGCTGACTAGCAGATCTGGAAGAGTCTGGCTGACTGGCAGATCTGGAAGAATCTGGTTGACTGGCAGATCTGGAAGAGTCTGGCTGACTGGCAGATCTGGAAGAGTCTGGCTGACTGGCAGATCTGGAAGACTCTGGCTGACTGGCAGATCTGGAAGAGTCTGGCTGAATGGCAGATCTGGAAGAGTCTGGCTGAATGGCAGATCTGGAAGAGTCTGGCTGACTGGCAGATCTGGAAGAGTCTGGCTGACTGGCAGATCTGGAAGAGTCTGGCTGACTGGCAGATCTGGAAGAGTCTGGCTGACTAGCAGATCTGGAAGAGTCTGGCTGACTGGCAGATCTGGAAGAATCTGGTTGACTGGCAGATCTGGAAGAGTCTGGCTGACTAGCAGATCTGGAAGAGTCTGGCTGACTGGCAGATCTGGAAGAGTCTGGCTGACTGGCAGATCTGGAAGAGTCTGGCTGAATGGCAGATCTGGAAGAGTCTGGCTGAATGGCAGATCTGGAAGAGTCTGGCTGACTGGCAGATCTGGAAGAGTCTGGCTGACTGGCAGATCTGGAAGAGTCTGGCTGACTGGCAGATCTGGAAGAGTCTGGCTGACTGGCAGATCTGGAAGAGTCTGGCTGTCTGGCAGATCTGGAAGAGTCTGGCTGTCTGGCAGATCTGGAAGAGTCTGGCTGTCTGGCAGATCTGGAAGAGTCTGGCAGATCTGGAAGAGTCTGGCTGACTGGCAGATCTGGAAGAGTCTGGCTGACTGGCAGATCTGGAAGAGTCTGGCTGACTGGCAGATCTGGAAGAGTCTGGCTGACTGGCAGATCTGGAAGAGTCTGGCTGACTGGCAGATCTGGAAGAGTCTGGCTGACTGGCAGATCTGGAAGAGTCTGGCTGTCTGGCAGATCTGGAAGAGTCTGGCTGTCTGGCAGATCTGGAAGAGTCTGGCTGTCTGGCAGATCTGGAAGAGTCTGGCTGACTGGCAGATCTGGAAGAGTCTGGCTGACTGGCAGATCTGGAAGAGTCTGGCTGACTGGCAGATCTGGAAGAGTCTGGCTGACTGGCAGATCTGGAAGAGTCTGGCTGACTGGCGGCTCTGGCTGCTCCATGCTGACTGGCGGCTCTGGCTGCTCCATGCTGACTGGCGGCTCTGGCGGCTTCTTGCAGACTGACAGCTCTGACTGTTCCATGCAGACTAACAGCTTTGGCAGCTCCTTGCAGACTGGCAGCTCCTTGCAGACTGGCAGCTCCTTGCAGACTGGCAGCTCCTTGCAGACTGGCAACTCCATGCAGACTGGCAACTCCATGCAGACTGGCAACTCCATGCAGACTAGCAGCTCCTTGTAGACAGGCAACTCTGGCTGCTCCAAGCAGACTGACAGCTCTGGCTGCCCCATGCAGACTGGCAGCTCTGGCTGCCCCATGCAGACTGGCAGCTTTAGCTGCTCCATGCAGACTGGCAGCTCTAGCTGCTACATGCAGACTGGCAGCTCAGGCTGCTCCGAACAGGCAGGAGGCTCCGGCAGCGCTGTAGAGGAGGAAGGCTCTAGAAACGCTGAACAGGCGGGAGACTCTGACAGCGCAGGAGAGGGAGAAAGTACTGGCTGCGCTGAACAGGTGATGAGCACTGAAGGCCTTGGTGCGTGGTACTGGAACTGGTGGTACTGGATCGAGGACACGCACAGGAAGCCTGGTGCGGGGAGCTACCATCGGAGGACTGGTGTGTAAAGGTGGCACAGGATGGACTGGACTGTGAAGGTGTACTGGAGAGCCTGAGAGCAGGACTGGCACAGGACGTGCAAGGCTAGGTAGGTACACAGGAGGCCTAGTGCGTGAGACTAGCACATTTTTCACCAGCCGACTAACACGCACCTCAGGATTAGTATGGAGCACTGACCCAGGTGCCATTAAATCCCCGACACGCTCCGTCAGACGAATCTTATACCTAAAGCACCAAACTAGCAACTCCCTCATTACTCTCTCCTCCAATTTCCCCATTAACTCCTTCACAGTCTCTGCTTCGCTCACCTCCAACACCGGTTCTGGTCTCCTCCTTGGCTCCTCACAATAAACAGGGAGAGTTGGCTCAGGTCTGTCTCCTGACTCAGCCACTCTCCCTCTGAGCCCCCCCCCCCCAATAATTTTTTGGGGCTGATTTTCTGGTTTCGCTCTGCGCCGCCGTGTCACTCTTTTCGACTCCATTCTCCTATAGCCCTCTTCGCACTGCTCCAGCGAATCCCAGGCGGGCTCCGGCACTCTCTCTGGGTCGGCCGCCCACCTGTCTATTTCTTCCCACGTCGTATACTCCAATCCTCTGCTGTCCATAACGTCCTCCCTTCGCTGCTCCAGCTGCCTGTTAACACGCTGCTCGGTCCGTGTGTGGTGGGTGATTCTGTAACGGCGTTCTTCGTTTGTCGAAAGAGAGTCGGACCGAAATGCAGCGTGTTGGTTACTCATGTTCTTTAACTTCTTGAAACTCCCCATCCCGGATCCGGGATCGTGACTAAAGCCTCAGGCTCATTAGCATAACGCAACGTTAACGATTTCTGAAAATCGCAAATAAAATGAAAATAATGCGTCTGCTCTCAAGCTTAGCCTTTTCTTAACAACACTGTCATCTCAGATTTTCAAAATATGCTTTTGAACCATAGAAATTGACTAATTTGTGTAAGAGTATGCAAAGCTAGCATAGCATTTTGAGTAGCATGTAGCACGCAACATTTTCACAAAAACCAGATAACCAAATAAATAAAATCCTTTACCTTTGAAGAGCTTCTGATGTTTTCAATGAGGAGACTCTCAGTTACATACCAAATGCGCAGTGTTTCCTGAAAGCGTCTGTGTGTAGGAGAAATCGTTCCGTTTTCTACATTGCGTCTGGCTACCGAAACGAACCGAAAATGCAGTCACCTACAACGTCAAACTTTTTCCGGATTAACTACATAATATCGATCGAAACATGGCAAACGTTGTTTGGAATCAGTCCTCAAGGTGTTTTTTCACATATCTCTTCATTGACATGCAGTTCGTGGAAGCTTGCTTTACTCTCTGTATCGCATGGAAAAATACTGGCAGGTGACTTTTGCGCACCAATTTCGGCGCAGGACACCGGGCGGACACGTGGTAAATGTGTTCTCTTATGTTCAATCTTCCAATGATCTGCCCACAAATACGTCACAATGCTGCAGACACCTTGGGGAAACGACAGAAAGGGTTGACTCACTCCTCTTGCGTTCACAGCCATATAAGGAGACCATGGAAAACAGAGCCTCAAAAATCCTTGTCATTTCCTGGATGCCATCTCATCTTGGTTTTGCCTGAAGCTCACGTTATAGGGCACGCACAGAGAAGATCTTTGTATTTCTGGACACGTCAGAGTGTTTTCTTTCGAACGGTAGCAATTATATGCATAGTCGAGCATCTTTTTGTGACAAAATATCTTGTTTAAAACGGGAACGTTTTTCATCCAAAAATGAAATAGCGCCCCCAGAGCATCAACAGGTTAATGGAACAAATGACGATACACGAAATAACTTATAAATACAAAAAACAACAAACGGAACGTGAAAAACCTATACAGCCTGTCTGGTGAACACTAACACGGAGACAGGAACAATCACCCACGAAATACAAAGTGAAACCCAGGCTACCTATATACGGTTCCCAATCAGAGACAACGAGAATCACCTGACTCTGATTGAGAACCGCCTCAGGCAGCCAAACCTATGCAACACACACCCCTAATCAGCCACAATCCCAATAACTAAAAAACCCCACTAAGAAATACAACAAACAAACCCATGTCACACCCTGGCCTGACCAACTAATTAACTAAAACACAAAATACTAAGACCAAGGCGTGACAATTTGGATAGAAAACACTCTAAAGTCTCCAAAACTGTTAAAATAATGTCTTGAGTATAACAGAACTGATTTGGCAAGCGAAAACCTGAGAAAAATCCATTCAGGAAGTAGGATTTGTTTTAATTTAAGTTTTCTATTCAATGACATTACAGTATCCATTGACTTGGGACTCAAGTTGCAGTTCCTATGCCTTCCACTAAATGTCAACAGTCTTTAGAAATTGTTTCTGGCTTGTATTCTGAAAAATGAGGGAGTAAGAGCAGTCTGAATGAGTGGACCCTGCCGTGTCACAGAGCTTTTTCATGCGCGCGCCCGAGAGAGTGCCTTTCTTGTTTACCTTTTATATTGACAACGTTATTGTCCGGTTGAAATATTATCGATTATTTAGGCTAAAAACAACCTGAGGATAAACATTGTTTGACATGTTTCTATGAACTTTACAGATACAATTTGGATTTTTTTCTGTCTGCCTGTTGTGACTGCATTTGAGCCTGTGGATTACTGCAGAAAACGCAAGAACAAAACTGAGGTTTTCGGATATAAAGAGAGACTTTATCGAACAAAGGGAACATTTATTGAATAAATGAATGTCTTTTGAGTGCAAACATATGAAGATCATCAAAGGTAAGTGATTAATTGTATCTCTATTTCTGACTTAAGTAACTCTTCTACTTGGCTGGTTTCTGTTTAAAGTGATTTGTCTGCTGGGCTATGTTCTCAAATAATCGTAAGGTATGCTTTCGCCGTAAAACATTTTTGAAATCTGACACCGTGGTTGGATTCACAAGAAGTTCATCTTTAAACCTATGTAAAATAGTTGTATCTTTTCTGAATTGAATGAGTATTTCTGTATTTGAATTTGGCGCTCTGCAATCTCACTGGATGTTGGCCAAGTGGAATGCTAGCGTCCCACATACCCTAGAGAGGTTAACAAACTATAGTTTTGGCAAGTCGGTTAGGACATCTACTTTGTACATGACACAAGTAATTTTTCCAACATTTGCTTACAGACAGATTATTTCACTTATAATTCACTGTATCACAATTCCAGTGGGTCAGAAGTTTACATACACTAAGTTGACTGTGGCTTTAAACAGCTTGGAAAATTCCAGAAAATGATGTCATGGCTTTAGAAACTTCTGATAGGCTAATAGACATAATTTGAGTCAATTGGAGTTATACCTGTGGATGTATTTCAAGGCCAACCTTCAAACTCAGTGCCTCTTTGCTTGACATCATGGGAAAATCAAACAACACAGAAAAGAAATTGTAGACCTCCACAAGTCTGGTTCATCCTTGGGAGCAATTTCCAAACGCCTGAAGGTACCATGTTCATCTGTACAAACAACAGTACGCAAGTATAAACACCATGGAACCACGCAGACATCATACTGCTCAGGAAGGAGACGCGTTCTGTCTCCTAGAGATGAAGGTACTTTGTTGCAAAAGGTGAAAATCAATCCCAGAACAACAGCAAAGGACCTTGTAAAGATGCTGGAGGAAACAGGTACAAAAGTATCTATATCCACAGTAAAATGAGTCCCATACCAACAAACTGAAAGGCCGCTCAGCAAGGAAGAAGCCAGTGCTCCAAAACCGCAATAAAAATAGCCAGACTACGGTTTGCAACTGCTCATGGGGACAAAGATCGTACTTTTTGGAGAAATGCTGGTCTGATGAAACAAAAATAGAACTGTTTGGCCATAATGACCATCGTTATGTTTGGAGGAAAAAGGGGGAGGCTTGCAAGCCGAAAAACACCATCCAATCGTGAAGCACGGGACTGGCAGCATCATGTTGTAGGGGGTGCTTTGCTGCAGGAGGGACTGGTGCACTTCACAAAATAGATGAGGCTGGAGAATTATGTGGATATATTGAAGCAACATCTCACGTTAAAGCTTGGTCGCAAATGGACAATGACCCCAAGCATACTTCCAATGTTGTGGCAAAATTGCTTAAGGACAACAAAGTCAAGGTATTGGAGTGGCCATCACAAAGCCATGACTTCAATTCTATAGAACATTTGTGGGAAGAACTGAAAAAAGCGTGTGCGAGCAAGAAGGCCTACAAACCTGACTCAGTTTCATCAGCTCTGTGAGGAGAAATGGTCCAAAATTCACCCAACTTATTTTGGGAAGCTTGGAGAAGGCTACCCAAAACATTTGACCCAAGTTATACAATTTCAAGGCAAATACTAATTGAGTGTATGTAAACTTTTGACCCGCTGGGAATGTGATGATAGAAATAACATATGAAATAAATCGTTCTCTCTTCTATTATTCTGACATTTCACATTCTTAAAATAAAGTGGTGATCCTAACTGACGTAAGACAGGGAATTTTTACTAGGATTAAATGTCAGGAAATGTGAAACACTTTTAAAGTGAGTTTAAATGTATTTGGCTAAGGTGTATGTAAACTTCTGACTTCAACTGTATATATATATTTTTTTTCTTGCCTGAGTATCCTTGTTTTACTGCCAAAAATAAAATTAAACCATCTGGTGTTCCACGAAATAACAACACAATGTCAAATACCGGTAGCTTAGTCAAATAATTAATATCCAATCACATTAACTGTTAATCTCTTGCAGGAATTCCACTAACAGTCTGTATGTAGCCAAATGTAGCTGTTGGCCATGTTGGTATCTGTACTGATGGTGCAAAAGCCATGATAGGGAGACATAGTGTAATGGTAACGTGCGTGCAAGCAGTTGCTCCCGATGCCACTTGGGTCACTGCAGCATCCACCGAGAGGCTCTTGCTGCCAAGGGAATGCCTGACAGCTTGAAAGATGTTGTGGACACTACAGTGAAAATGGTTAAAATCTTGTGATTTTTCTGCACTATGCAATGATATGGTCAGCGA
The DNA here is from genome assembly GCF_036934945.1 of Oncorhynchus masou masou. Lineage (NCBI taxonomy): Eukaryota > Metazoa > Chordata > Actinopteri > Salmoniformes > Salmonidae > Oncorhynchus > Oncorhynchus masou. Next base: position 22,187,397 of record NC_088235.1, on the reverse strand, counting down.
CCATGTAACGCTTTTACGACATACAGAAGTGACCTGGTTATCAAGGGGCAAAGTATTGACATGCTTTTTTGAATTGAGAGACGAGCTTAGTGTTTTCTTTACTGACCATCATTTTCACTTTTCTGATCACTTGCATGATGACAAGTTTCTCACACAACTGGCCAATCTGTGTGATGTTTTTTCTCGCCTGAATGATCTGAATCTAGGATTACAGGGACTCTCCACAACTATATTCAATGTGCAGGACAAAATCGATGCTATGATTAAGAAGTTGGAGCTCTTCTCTGTCTGCATTAACAAGGACAACACACAGGTCTTTCCATCATTGTCTGATTATTTTGTGTGCAAATGAGCTTAAGCTTAAAGACAATGTCAAATGTGATATAGCGAAGCACTGAGTGAGTTGGGAATGCAATTATGCAGGTACTTTACCGAAACGGATGACACAAACAATTGGATTCGTTATCCCTTTCCTGCTCTGCCTCCAGTCCATTTGCCAATATCTGAACAATCAAAATTACAAAATACCAGCAACAGTGTGTGAAAAACTTGACCTCTGTCATTGCCAACAAAGGGTATATAAAGTATTTGCCCAGCAACAGCCCCAAAACATCACTGCTCTAGAGGAGATCTGCATGGAGGAATGGGCCAAAATACCAGCAACAGTGTGTGAAAAACTTGTGAAGACTTACAGAAAACATTTGACCTCTGTCATTGCCAACAAAGGATATATAAAGTATTGAGATAAACTTTTGTTATTGACCAAATACTTATTTTCCACCATCATTTGCAAATAAATTCATAAAAAATCCTGCAATGTGATTTTCTGGAAAAAAAAATCTCATTTTGTCTGTCATAGTTGAAGTGTACCTATGATGAAAATTACAGGCCTCTCTCATCTTTTTAAGTGGGAGAACTTGCACAATTGGTGGCTGACTAAATACTTTTTTGCCCCACTGTATGTGAGTGTGGATTCTCGTCCCTCTTTTGCATTACAACTAAATACAGGCACAGACTGTGTATGGACAATGATTTAAGACTGAGACTCTCTCCAATACCACCCAACATTGCAGAGTTTCGTGCATCCTTCAAGCAGACCCTTCTCATTAACCTGTTGTGAGTTATTCACAATTTTCAATGAACAAATAAGGTTGTATATGTAAGATGGTTAAATTAAGAGCAAAATTATTATTTTTATATTATTACTTGTGCCCTGTTCCTTTAAGAGCTCTTTGTCACTTCCCATGAGCCGGGTTGTGACATATACACTCATTCTTATGTTTAATAAATGTATCGCATCGTGTGTGTGTTGCAGGCTTACAATGATGGCAAATACCAAACATTTGAGAGTGCGCTGACCCTGGTGCTAGAGGGGGTAAGCTACTGGAAGTTGAATGTTTGAAGGGGTACGGGACTATAAAAAGTTTGGGAACCACTGACCTAGAGCAAAAAAAAATGGAAAACAAACGATACCTACCTCGGCATAAACATCAACACCACAGGCAGTGAGGACACCTCATTCAGGGCCAACAATTTTAGGTAATTAGTATTTTTTGTTGTTGGTGGGGCTTGCCTATTTTGCTGTTATTTTGTCATTAAGACATGTCATATATCAGTTTGCAAAGAATGTAAAAATATAAAATAAAATCATTGTCTTAAGAAAGCCGCATACAAACGGTTTCTTTTTTGCTTTCTTTAGTAAGGCAGCTCCAACATGCAGGTGTTTCAACCAAGCTCAGTGCTTTCTGTGGTGGTTGGGCAAGCCCGAAGAAAATACTGAGCATTGTGCCGTGATTGGTTCAGTGTTCTGTCACTCATGGGGACATTACTTCACTGCCAAGTCTAAGGGTAGAGCTCAAAAATGTTCTGCCGGGGCCTCCTGGGTGGCGCAGTGGTTAAGGGCGCTGTACTGCAGCACCAGATGTGCCACCAGAAACCCTTGGTTCGCGCCCAGGCTCTGTCGTAACAGCCTGCAACCGGGAGGTCTGTGGACGGTGTTTCCTGTGCGGTGTTTCCTGTGCGGCTGGCTTTCTGATTGGATGCACGAGGACGCATGACTTTCAAACGTCATCTCTCCCGAGCCTGTACAGGAGTTGTAGCGATGAGACAAGATAGTAGTGACTAAAAATACAACTGGATACCACAAAATTGGGGAGAAAAAAAAGGGTAAATAAAAAATATATTTTTTTAAATAAAAATATAAAATGTTCTGCCATAGAGTTACATTAGAAGTGCCCATCCAAAGAAGGCCCAAGGTCATTGGCCACAGATCACGTTATATCTACAGTAGCTTTGATTGGACTGATCATGTCAACATCATACTTTCAAATCTTAGCTTGCAGTCATCATCATGAATCAAGTCGACAATCTACTGGCACATCTATTTCAATCCTTGTCGTATAAATTAGAGAGAAAACGTCTCGGTGCTCCTCGGCCATTGGACATAAACATTACACAAGTCGAAAATTGCAAATTCAACAATGAGTGGTTTGGAAGGAATCCATGGCGAACTGCAAGCATCTCAAAGCTATGACTATTTTGCTTCCCCTGCCTGCTATTCAGTGGAGAGGGTGTGTGGTCCAAGTCTGGGCTTAAAGATTTACGGGGCAATTTACGGGGCGGCAGTGTAGCCTAGTGGTAAGAGCATTGGACTAGTAACCGTTGCAAGTTCAAATCACCGAGCTGACAAGGTACAAAATCTGTCGTTCTGCCCCTGAACAGGCAGTTAACCCACTGTTCCTAGGCCGTCATTGAAAATAAGAATTTGTTCTTAACTGACTTGCCTAGTAAAATAAAGGTAAAAAATAAAAAATAAAACATGAAACGTGTCTGAAAGGGTTTCAAAACATGAGAATTGTGCATCACCTATAGACAACGCTGGTAAACTGGAATTACAGGGGAAATCAAATGTTGTGGCTCAACTACACACGCATATAGACGAGCCATCGACCTTCACAACCAACAAACGGAGGAGAATAGTTACGTGCTTGACACAATTATAGCATGAACTAAATTGTGTGGCAATTGTGAGACAGCACCGAGGAGCAATGACAATTTGGCCGACTCCATGAACCCAGGTGTTTTCAGGTGTATTTTTGAGACAATGAAGGTTTCAAAGGCATTATAACAACCAATTTTTAAGGGTACATCAAGCACGATCCAAAATGAACTTTTGGATTTCATGTATGAAATGTACAGAGAAGGTATAGCTAAGGAGTTGTCCGAGACCACTGACGTCTCTTGTAAATCACAGATGGTAATAGTGCTGTGCTACATGTAACCAGACAAGTGTGTGAGAGATGTTCATCGAGGTGAAGGCCAAAACTGGTGATGGCCTCTCCAACACCATCAAACAAGTCCCAGCACCACTGAATGTCAAGGAGAAGCTGGCTGCACAAACCTACAACGGGGCAGCGGTGATGATTGGTAACGTATGTGATGAGTGGTAATGTATGTGGTGTCCTAACGGGCAATTTGTGCACTGTTATGCACACCACCTGAATCTAACACTTCAACAACTTTGTGCTGGGAGAGTGAGTGTGCTTAAAGTGTTGTTTTTTTGCAGGCCCATCCTCCTTTTCCACCTTTTTCACGGGCTCACTCAAAAGACTCGCCATTCTCGCAGAATCAACGAGCAGACGGACAGACGGGTCACCGGGTACACAATGGAACTTCAAAAGTAATGCTGTGTGGGAGGACCGTGAGACTCTGGCCCAGTGCATGGAGGGCATCCGCAAACAGCCTGGATAGGATGCCATCACCATCAGCGAGGCTTATGGCCTTGAAAATCAAGGATCCCACCTTTCTGCAACTGCTCGAGTTATTTTCCTTGGTGATGCCAGAGGTGTATGTTTTGTGCAACATAATGCAGAAACAAACCATTGATGCAGCAGGAATCGCCGGAGCAATCGACAACTTCAAGGTGAACATTCAAAAACATTTGTGAGCATACTAATGCACTGGCCAAAGGACACGTTGATGCCACTGAACCAAGGCAGAGAAAACTTAACACTGCACCAGTGATGAAGAAGGCATGCGACAAAATTGCTGCTCAAGTGCAAGAAAGGTTTTCTGAAAGTGACCACTTAATTGCAGCAAAGTTGGTGGACAGCTCACTTTTTGCCCAGTATATACATTCCTTTCCGACCACAGAACTTGTGTGCTACCAAGCTATGGCCTGTGGGCAACCTGGAGAAGCTGAAAATGGAGGTGTCCACTCTCTACCGGCATCCATAGCTGGATACAGGAAAGACAGCACTTTCTTTATTGAAATCACTCTACGAGAAAAACCTGCAGGAGGCCTTGTCTGAGACGGTCTTTCTTCTCCATATCATCATCGCCACTCCGATGCCAACCACCGAGTCAGAGAGAAACTTTTCCACCCCAAAAAGGGTAAAAACCTTCACATGCAACTACATTGGCCAGAAAAGGTTAAATAAATACTTTGAATGGTAGGCTAACCGCTGTCTCTCTCTCAAGAAGAGAAAAGTTAAGGCCTCAACATCTTGCTGGATTTATCTGAACTAACATCAATCTGAAATTCTGTCACTGTCCATTTTGAAATTGCTGAACGAAGAGGCCAACCACATCGCAGCTCGTTTGCTTGCACTTGCTTTTACTTAGAGCTAAGTGTTAATTATATAAGAACAGACAAAAGTCAAACTCATATCGACATTCACTATTATTGAAGGAGAATGCGGTTCTCAGCCAGTTACACAAATCAACATGAAGTCAATAGAAACCATATTGGAGCAAGTCAGCCGTAATCTCCATTCCCGGGACAGCTTTATGTAGACCCTAAAAGTATGTGGACACTGTTTGTCACCGTTATAGTGCATTTAATATATTATTTACAGTTGTGTAGTGGCTTCGCTGGCATGCATCTAAAAAAAAATGGTTGCTTCCCTAATCAATGACCTAAGAGACAAGGCAAAAAAGGGCCTTCTATGCCATCAACAGGAACATCAAACTTGACAGGATCTGGCTAAAAATACAAACAAATCTTCAGTCAGTTCCAGAACCCATATAATTCACTAAATGGGACAAACACCCAATTAAGACTCTGCATGCAGAATTCTGCAAAAATATACTTTGTGTACAATGTAAATCCCCAAACAAAGCATGGAGAGCAGAATTAGGACTGTAGTTATAAAAATCCAGAAAATAAATAAATAAATGAAAATAGAAAACATTTATTTTTATTTTTATTCTACATCTACCTTAAAAGGAAGTGATGCCCACACATTCCACCACAGGCCAGCAGCACTATTAGACCCAACCACATGATGTTAGTGGATGTTTTGGCCGCAGGGGCTTTACTTGGCTCATCACGCTCTAGGAACTCCTTGCGGCGGGCCGGGTGCCTGCGGGCCGGGTGCCTGCGGGCCGGGTGCCTGCGGGCCGGGTGCCTGCGGGCTGACCCCGGTCGCAAGCTGAACGCTGTTTCCTCCAAAACATTGGTGCGGCTGGCTTCCAGGTTAAGCTGGAGGGTGTTAAGGAGCGCGGTTAGGTGGGTTTTGTTTCGGAGGACCCATGACTCTCCCTAGCCCATTGGGGGGTTGCAGCGATGAGTCAAAATTGAAAATTTGTGAGAAAAAGGAGGTAAAAAGTGGAAGTGTCTTCAACACACAAGGAGTAGATAGGAAAGTGCTGACACTGACACTGAGGTCATATCTCAACATCCTCTCTGGTGACATCTCTGAGTTGTCTCGGACCTTCAGCGGACATTCCGTTTTCAGCTCCTTTGTTGACATGGTTGCCAAGTGGTGAGGTCAGATGAGGACATCACTAGGCACCTGTTTCCCCACCTGAGTGAGACCGAGTCGATTGTTTTTGACCTTCGGAGGGCAGCAGCTTCATCTGTGTTTTGTCACCTTGGGCGAGGTCATGAGGTCATTGGCGACCAATGATGAGGTTACGTGGTGGAGCCTACCTTGCTGTCACTGACTGCTCTTTCCTGATTGCTAGATTTACCTTTGGGCCACCAACACAATAACATATAGACGGTGCATGGTGAGCTTAAAACAGAAATAGAACTCCAGAATAGGAGAAAGAATTGTGTTGTTAATATTGAGAAGAATTGTGTTGTTTATATTGAGAAGAATTGTGTTGTTTATATTGAGAAGAATTGTGTTGTTTATATTGAGAAGAATTGTGTTGTTAATATTGAGAAGAATTGTGTTGTTTATATTGAGAAGAATTGTGTTGTTTATATTGAGAAGAATTGTGTTGTTTATATTGAGAAGAATTGTGTTGTTAATATTGAGAAGAATTGTGTTGTTTATATTGAGAAGAATTGTGTTGTTAATTTTGAGAAGAATTGTGTTGTTTATATTGAGAAGAATTGTGTTGTTTATATTGAGAAGAATTGTGTTGTTAATATTGAGAAGAATTGTGTTGTTTATATTGAGCTACTGAAAAGAGCTGTAAAAAAACACAACATATGGCATCATACACATAGCTAATCTCATTCTCTCTCTTGATGACAACAGAACAACCCTGTGCATCTTGGACCATCAACAAGACTAGCTTCAGTAAGACAGGGGTGTAGCGGTTCACTGCCTCTGTGACTGTACAGACCCTACACACTACTGAATGTAGATTCCCTATATAGTGCACTGGGCCTGGTCAAAATGTGTGCACTACCAGTGTTGGGGAGTAGTGAACTACATGTAGTTCAACTGGTTACTAAACTACATTTTGCAGTAGCTTGGTGGTATATTAACTAAATTAAAATCAAGGCAGTGTTTTCAGTAGTTCATTACTTTTAGCCATGTAGTGGTGTAGCCAACTACTGGAACTACACAGTACTCTTTTACCATGTAGTGGTGTAGCCAACTACTGGAACTACACACTACTGTTTTACTATGTAGCGGTGTAGCCAACAACTGGAACTACACACTACTGTTTTACCATGTAGTGGTGTAGCCAACTACTGGAACTACACACTACTGTTTTACTATGTAGCGGTGTAGCCAACTACTGGAAATACACACTACCGTTTTACCATGTAGCGGTGTAGCCAACTACTGGAAATACACACCACTGTTTTACCATGTAGCAGTGTAGTTAACTACTTCAGTAGTAGTTAACTAGTTCCAGTAGTTAGCAACACCGCTACTGCACACAACTGTCCTATTGTGTAGGCAACTAATGGAACTACACACTATTATTTTTTGAAAAGTCAAATACATTTACATTACATTTAAGTCATTTAGCAGACGCTCTTATCCAGAGCGACTTACAAATTGGTGAATCAAATATGGGTGAAGCAGACAATATTTTTTGTTTCTTTTTCAGCATCAAACCTTCCCAATTCTCACTTGAATATTTTAAATGTAATAATAAACTTAGAAAAAAGGGTTATTTGGCTAACCCCATTGGATAACCCTTTTTGGCTCCAGGTAGAACTTTTTTTGTGTTCCATGTAGAACCCTCTGTGAAAATGGAACTCAAGAGTTCTACCTGGGACCAAAAGAGGTTCTTCAAAGGAGTCTGCTGAAGAACCCTTATAGGTTCTAGATAGCACTGTTTTGCTTTAGTGTAGGATAAAGTAAACATTCTGTTAACATCTGACTAGTCTGCTCTGTTCTTGCAATGTACCATCTATGATATTTTTTCACGAAATAGCTTGGATGTTGTGAATAACTTTTTAAAAGTAACTTTAAGTAAACTATATATTTTTAAGGGTAGCTTTAGTGTAGCTTAACTTCTTCTAGTGTGAAGTAATTGGTAGCTTAGTAAACTATATTTTCAGAGTAGTAGCTTCCCCAACACCGTGCACTACATGGGGAATAGGTTGATTTTGGACTGACAGGAAGCTTAACAACATCCTTCAGCCTAGGTGAAGAGACAGTACAGTAGACAGACAAGGCATTGCTGTTGTCCTTAGATATACTGTGCTGTACCATATTGAGTCATCATTTTGTTTCCTCCTCACTGGCTACAGACCCTGTCTGAGTCCCAAATGGCACCCGATTATCTTTATAGTGCACTACTTTTGGCTCAGGTCGAAAGTAGTGTCCTGCATAGGGAATAGGAAGCCATTTGGGATGCACCCATAGTTTCTCCTTCACTGGCTACTGAGTACAGACACTGTTTACACAACAGCTTAATGTACATCTGTATGGCCATTAGATGAAAGTACCTTATGCACACTGCAAGATAAGACAGTAGGGTTACTGTAGCCTGATGGAGGGTACTGATCTGTCCCAAATGGTACCCTATTTTCACTAAAGTGTACTACTTTTGACCATGGGCCCTGGCCAAAAGTAGTGCACTACAAAGGCGAGTAGAGACACTTAGACACACCATATACAACTGAAGTTGGAAGTTTACAAACACCTTAGCCAAATACATTTGTCATGACTTCCGCCGAAGTCGGTCCCTCTCATTGTTCGGGCGGCGTTCGGAGGTCGGCGTCCCCGGCTTTCTAGTCACCACCGATCCATGTTTCATTTTCGTTTTGTTTTGTCTTCATTATACACACCTGGTTTCCATTCAATAATTAATGTTCCTTCTTTAACCCTCTGGCTTCCCTTTCTGTTTTGTGCGTGATTGTCATTGTCATGTGGGTTCGTTCTTTGTGCTCTCGATATTTGTATTTTTCCTTGTTGGAATATTACCCAAATTATTGAGTAAATTCTGATTACTACTCATACCTGTGTCCTGCACCTGACTCCACCTTATCCATTCACCTAATTTTAATTTACCTTTATTTAACTAGGCAAGTCAGTTAAGAACCAATTCTTATTTTCAATGACGGCCTAGGAACAGTGGGTTAACTGCCTGTTCAGGGGCAGAACGGCAGATTTGTACCGGAAGTGAGTGGAAGTGAGTGGGTACGGAGTACGGAAGTGAGCGCTACGGGGCGGTAGTCGTTCAGCTCAGTTACCTTAGTTTCTTTGGGAACAGGAACAATGGTGGCCCTCTTGAAGCAGGTGGGAACAGCAGACTGGGATAAAGATTGATTGAATATGTCCGTAAACACACCAGCCAGCTGGTCTGTGCATGCTCTGAGGGCGCGGCTGGGGATGCCGTCTGGGCCTGCAGCCTTGCGAGGGTTAACACGTTTAAATGTTTTACTCACATCGGCTGCAGTGAAGGAAAGTCAGCATGTTTTGGTTGCGGGCCGTGTCAGTGGCACTGTATTGTCCTCAGAGCGGGCAAAAAAGTTAGTCTGCCTGGGAGCAAGACATCCTGGTCCGTGACGGGGCTGGTTTTCTTTTTGTAATCCGCGAATGGCTAGATCCTGCCACATACCTCTTGTGTCTGAGCCGTTGATTTGCGACTCTACTTTGTCTCTATACTGACGCCTTGCTTCTTTGATTGCCTTGCGGAGGGAATAGCTACACTGTTTGTATTCGGTCATGTTTGGTTCGTTCTTTCAGTTTCAGGCGAATGTTGCCATCAATCCACGGTTTCAGGTTTGGGAATGTTTTAATCATTGCTATGGGAATGACATATTCAATACACGTTCTAATGAACTCGCTCACCAAATCAACGTATTCGTCAATGTTGTTATTGGACGCAGTGCGGAACATATCCGAGTCCACGTGATGGAAGCAGTCTTGGAGCGTGGAATCAGATTGGTCAGACCAGTGTTGAACAGACCTGAGCGCGGGAGCTTCTTGTTTTAGCTTGTTTTAGCTGTCTGTAGGCAGGGAGCAACAAAATGGATTTGTGGTCAGCTATTCCGAAAGGAGGGCGGGGGAGGGCCTTATATGCGATGCGGAAGTTAGAATAGCAATGATCCAAGGTTTTACCAGCCCTGGTTGCGCAATCGATATGCTGATACAATTTAGGGAGTCTTGTTTTCAGATTAGCCTTGTTAAAATCCCCAGTACAATGAATGCAACCTCAGTGTATGTGGTTTCCAGTTTGCAAAGAGTCAAATAAAGTTCGTTCAGAGCCGTCGATGTGTCTGCTTGGGGGGGAATATATACGGCTGTGATTATAATCGAAGATAATTCCCTTGGTAGATAATGCGGTCGACATGTGATTGTGAGAAATTCTAAATCAGGTGAACAGAAGGACTTGAGTTCCTGTATGTTGTTGTGACCACACCACATCTCGTTAACCATAAAGCATACGCCCCCGCCCCTCTGCTTACCAGAAAGATGTTTGTTTCTGTCGGCGCGATGCGTGAAGAAACCAGCTGGCTGCACCGATTCCGTTAGCGTCTCTCGAGTGAGCCATGTTTCTGTGAAGCAAAGAACGTTACAGTCTCTGATGTCTCTCTGGAATGCTACCCTTGATCGGTTTTCAATAACCTTGTTGTCAAGAGACTGGACATTGGCGAGAAGTATGCTTGGGGGTGGTGTGCGATGTGCCCGTCTCCGGAGCCTGACAAGAAGACCGCTTCATTTCCCTCTTTTACGACGTCTTTGTTTTGGATCTTGCGTAATATTTGCGTACTATTGTTTGAACACATGAACATGGTACCTTCAGGCTTTGGACATTTCTCCCAAGGATGAACCAGACTTGTGGAGGTCTACAATTTTTATCCTGAGGTCTTGGCTGATTTCTTTTGTTTTTCCCCATGATGTAAAGAAAAGAGGCACTGAGTTTGAAGGTAGGCCTTGAAATACTTCCACAGGTACACCTCCAATTAACTCAAATGACTCAAATGATATCAATTATAATGTGTCATTTCCAGAGATGTCAATTAGCATGTCATTTCCGGTCACAACTTGAAGACTTGGTTACGTGCTTCTGTGCGTTTTGTTGCTAATCTTACTTTGCTACCTAACAACTTTGCGGTTATTACTTTTTAATTACCGTTTATATTTTTAGTTTTTCCTCTCTCAACTTTTTCACTCCGGACGCTTTATCTGGACATGGTTCGTCAGGACCTCCAACAGCCGAAGCTAAGTAGTAACATTAACATGATGCCTTCTGATGCAGTCGCTGTACTCATAATATACAGGAGAATGATCGCCTTACGGCGAGGATAGCTGTGCTGCAAGCCCAGCTTCAGATGCAATTGTTAGGCAAGGGTAATTTCAGTGTAGGACAGGATGAAACAGCGTCTGTGCCACCAGTAAGTACAGATAGTAATATAAATTCCCTTGCACAGTCCCTACAGCCGGACAACTTTCTTATGGCTTCTGGAAGGAAATGCTGTAGGAATGCTCAACCGATGTTGCTCATTCATCCGACAAACTTTCAACCGGTTCTCCCCATTAAGCAGCGAGTTGGAGTCAGAGGCTGAGCCTTCTCTGGTCTCTACTCCTCCCGTTACGGGGTCTGAGACGCCGAAGCCTCCCACCATTAGCTCTGACAAATTGAAACTCATAGTCATTGGCGACTCTATTACCCGCAGTATTAGACTTTAAACGAACCAGCGATCATACACTGTTAACCAGGGGGCAGGGCTACCGACGTTCAGGCTAATCTAAAGATGGTGCTGGCTAAAGCTAAAACTGGCAAGTGTAGAGAGTATAGGGATATTGTTATCCACGTCGGCACCAACGATGTTAGGATGAAACAGTCAGAGGTCACCAAGCACAACATAGCTTCAGCGTGTAAATCAGATAGAAAGATGTGTCGGCATCGAGTAATTGTCTCTGCCCCCCCCCCAGTTTGGGGAGTGATGAGCTCTACAGCAGAGTCTCACAACTCAATCGCTGGTAGAAAACTGTTTTCTGCCCCTCCCAAAAGATAGAATTTGTATATAATTGGACCTCTTTCTGGGACTCACCCACAAACAGGACCAAGCCTGGCCTGTTGAGGAGTGATGGACTCCATCCAGCTGGAGGGGTGCTCTCATCTTATCTACGAACATAGACAGGGCTCTAACTCCTCTAGCTCCACAATGAGATAGGGGCCAGTCAGCAGGCTGCTAGCCAGCCAGCTTAGTGGAGTCTGCCACTAGCACAGTCAGTGTAGTCAGCTCAGCTATCCCCATTGAGACTGTGTCTGTGCCTCGGCCTAGGTTGGGCAAAACTAAAAATGGCGTTGTTCGCCTTAGCAATCTCACTGGAATAAAGACCTCCTCCATTCCTGCCATTATTGAAAGAGATGGTGATACCTCACATCTTAAAATAGGGCTACTTAATGTTAGATCCCTCACTTCCAAGGCAGTGACTGAAACATGGCCTAAGCCTGATGAATTTACTGTGTTAAATGAGGCCTCACCTCCTGGTTACACTTGTGACCATATCCCCTACACATCCCGCAAAGGTTGGAGGTGTTGCTAACATTTATGATAAAAAAATTATATTTGCAAAAAAAAAGTCAATCTATGCAACCTACTCAATCCCTTTTTATAGCTACTGTTTACAGGCCTCCTGGGCCATATACAGTGGCATGACGTGGCCCTTTCTGGGTATAGAGTGTGGCATCCCCCTCTCTCTACCTCCTACACCCAGGTTCTGTTATCTCAAGCAGTAAATTCCTGGAGGAGACTCTCTCCTCCTGGCCATGCAGTATAGAGCGAGTTTCACAGTAGAACAAAGGAACTTCTTGTACATCACAGAACTTGAGAACTGAACAATATCCATGTTTTGGAGAATGTGTAAATGGTCGGTGAAGAAGCCAGCTACGACCCGGTCCATTTTGTTTCATGTTTGTGACCTCATGAAAGACAATACAGCCACATTACCATAACTCTGTTTATACAGGTGACTTCATTATGAGGTTTGTGTCTAATTATTGTAAAAAATGAATGTATAAAGATGAAATTATTTGTGAAATTATGTAATGAAGGTTATTATGAGAGAATTGTATTCCCTTTACAATTTAACTAAGTCATTGGCCCGTCCCCATGAGCACAGACAAGATCTGGCTCATGGGACAACCCTTTTCTACTGTTACAAATAAAAAACCCACCTGAAGAAATCCTTTCCAGACCATGCGTACCTCGGTCAGCTGAGGAGGACTATCGGACCACCATTGTATTACGTTTGCAATCGCAACAAATAATCTGCTCAGTCCCCAACCAAAGATCCTCAAAAGTCGTGCTATAAATTCTCTGACAACCCAAAGATTGCTAGATGCCCTTCCAGACTCCCTCCGCCTACCCAAGGACGTCAGAGTACAAAAATCAGTTAACCACCTAACCGAGGAACTCAATATAACCTTGCGCAATACCCAAGATGCAGTCACATTCTCTCAGAGCAGTTGGGTTGACATCGTTGAGCGTGTAAAGTTATAACCACAAAGTAGGATTAAAATTAGTGATGTGAAGCGAGATGGCCCTTAAAACACATTCTCATATACACACAGTAAAACTGTATATTTCTGAGAATGTAACAATGTCTAGGCCATGTGGTGGGATAGATTATTCCAATTTACATCAGCAGCAGCTGCTGGAACGCTCCAAAGCGTTAAGTTAGTCATATGATGTAGGCAATAGGGTGTGTGTGACTGGAAATGTGTGATATACAAGATATCTAGGACTTTCTGTTCAACATTTCAGCTGTTGCAGGGCCTGACAAGATTCATTTAATCGCAGAAAATCATCAAGTGGCGGGCAGAGCAAAAGCCCTTAGGCGGCACATCCCTCTGTGATAAAGAACTTTCCGCATCCCAAATGGCACCCTATTTCCTACATAGTGCACTAATTTTGACCCGAGCACTATGGGCCCTGGTCAAAAGTAGTGCATTAAATCGGGAATAGGTGCCATTTGGGACATAAGGAAACAGAAAGTGTTTCTGTACTGACACAGCTTTCTCTCCTTCTGAGCATTTAACAGTTAAAACACATAAGTGAGTGAATACAGTGAGATATAGTGTACTATAGGAACCAAGAGCACTGGGTGGTTGTTAAGCATGAGAACTTTTGATTGTATGGCAGGTGTTGATTGAATATGAAAGTAAAGTGTCTTCAAACAAGAGTCAACTCTGTTCAAAACGTATTCAGTTGTCTGAAACCTGAATAGATCATTATTGCCAACAAGATGTACCTACAGTGCATTCGGAATGTATTCAGACCCCATTTTGTAAACGTTACAGCCTTATTCTAAAATTGATTTAAAAAAATGTTTTCCTCATCAACCCACACACTCCATAATCACAAAGCAAAAACAGGTTGTTATACATTTTTGCAAATATATTGAAAATAAAAAACTGCTAAATCAAATTTACATAAGTATTCAGACCCTATACTCAGTACTTTGTTGAAGCACCTTTGGCAGTGATTACAGCCTCGAGCCTTCTTGGGTATGACGCTACAAGCTTTTGACTATGGCTGGGCGATATGGCCAAAATCTCATATCCCAATATAGGTAATTTTATATCCTGGCAACGATACATATCACGATATGGCATAATTACTGTAAATTTAATTACTAAATAGTTTATATAAAATGACCAAATGTAAAGGCCTATTTCGTATTACATTTTTATTATACTCAACAAATAAAAGGAGGTGCTTACTCACATTTGATTATTTCTAGAACCTTTGCGTACATTTTTAAATAAGCATGTAACAAAACATAAAATATTAATTTATAAATCTAAAAAGGTAAATAGAAAACATATATATACATGCATATATATGCATGCCCCCAATATATATACACTGCTCAAAAAATAAAGGGAACACTAAAATAACACATCCTAGATCTGAATGAATGAAATATTCTTATTAAATACTTTTTTCTTTACATAGTTGAATGTAATGACAACAAAATCACACAAAAATGATCAATGGAAATCAAATTTATCAACCCATGGAGGTCTGGATTTGGAGTCACACTCAAAATTAAAGTGGAAAACCACACTACAGGCTTAGCCAACGTTGATGTAATGTCCTTAAAACAAGTCAAAATGAGGCTCAGTAGTGTGTGTGGCCTCCACGTGCCTGTATGACCTCCCTACAACTCCTGGGCATGCTCCTGATGAGGTGGCGGATGGTCTCCTGAGGGATCTCCTCCCAGACCTGGACTAAAGCATCCGCCAACTCCTGGACAGTCTGTGGTGAATGGAGCGAAACATGATGTCCCAGATGTGCTCAATTGGATTCAGGTCTGGGGAACTGGCGGGCCAGTCCATAGCATCAATGCCTTCCTCTTGCAGGAACTGCTGACACACTCCAGCCACATGAGGTCTAGCATTGTCTTGCATTAGGAGGCCAACCACACCAGCATATGGTCTCACAAGGGGTCTGAGGATCTCATCTCGGTACCTAATGGCAGTCAGGCTACCTCTGGCGAGCACATGGAGGGTTGTGCGGCCCCCCAAAGAAATAGCACCCACACCATGACTGACCCACCGCCAAACCGGTCATGCTGGAGGATGTTGCAGGCAGCAGAACATTCTCCACGGCGTCTCCAAACTCTGTCACGTCTGTCACATGTGCTCAGTGTGAACCTACTTTCATCTGTGAAGAGCACAGGGCGCAAGTGGCGAATTTGCCAATCTTGGTGTTCTCTGGCAAATGCCAAACGTCCTGCACGGTGTTGGGCTGTAAGCACAACCCCCACCTGTGGACGTCGGGCCCTCAAACCAGCCTCATGGAGTCCGTTTCTGACCATTTGAGCAGACACATGCACATTTGTGGCCTGCTGGAGGTCATTTTGCAGGGCTCTGGCGGTGCTCCTCCTGCTCCTCCTTGCACAAAGGCGGAGGTAGCGGTCCTGCTGCTGGGTTGTTGCCCTCCTACGGCCTCCTCCACGTCTCCTGATGTACTGGCCTGTCTCCTGGTAGCGCCTCCATGCTCTAGACACTACGCTGACAGACACAGCAAACCTTCTTGCCACAGCTCGCATTGATGTGCCATCCTGGATGAGCTGCACTACCTGGAGCCACTTGTGTGGGTTGTAGTCTCCGTCTCATGCTACCACTAGAGTGAAAGCACCGCCAGCATTCAAAAGTGACCAAAACATCAGCCAAGAAGCATAGGAACTGAGAAGTGGTCTGTGGTCACCACCTGCAGAACCACTCCTTTATTGGGGGTGTCTTGCTAATTGCCTATAATTTCCACCTGTTGTCTATTTCATTTGCACAACAGCATGTGAAATGTATCGTCAATCAGTGTTGCTTCCTAAGTGGACAGTTTGATTTCACAGAAGTGTGATTGACTTGGAGATACATTGTGTTGTTTAAGTGTTCCCTTTATTTTTTGAGCAGTGTATATATATATATATATATATATATATATATATATATATATATATATATATATATATATATACATATATATATATATATTGGGGGCATGCATGTTTTGCATGTTATTTTGGCATTAATATGTGTCGCATCAATTTGCATTTGGTACCTTGGGTCGAGTGTTAGCACCAACTCACGAAACCCCTCTTCCTTGACTGTGTAAATTGGGACCATGTCTTTGTAGATGTAAGTTGCAACGGCAGCTGTTATCGCTTTCAATCTTCGTGAATTTTTCCCACATGGTGTGACATGTGCAAAAACCACTTGCTGCTTCTGAGTCGGGGGTTTGTTTTGAGCACTCGATTGTACTTGGCCCCAGTGATGTACTGGGCCGAGCGCACTACCCTTTGTAGTGCCTTGCGGTCAGTGCAGTTGCCACACAAGACAGTGATGCAACCAGTCAGGATGCTCTCGATGGTGCAGCTGTTGAAACTTTTGAGGATCTGAAGACCCAAAATCTTTTCAGTCTCCTGGGGGAGAATAGGTTTTGTCGTGGCTTATTCACGACTGTCTTGGTGTATTTGGATTTTGATAGTTTGTTGTTGATGCATACAACAAGGAACTTGAAGCTCTCAAACTGCTCCCTTACAGCCCCGTCAAAGAGAATGAGGCTCGGTCCTCCTTTTCTGTAGACCACAATGATCTACTTTGTCTTGACTTTGTCTTGAGGGAGAGGTTGTTGTCCTGGCACCACACAGCCAGGTCTCTGACCTCATCCCTATAGGCTGTCTCGTTGCTGTTGGTGATCAGGCCTACCACTGTTGGGTCGTTGGCAAACTTCATGATGGTGTTGGAGTCATGCCTGGCCATGCAGTCATGAGCGAACAAGGAGTACAGGAGGGGACTGAGCACGCACCACTGAGGGGCCCCTGTGTTGATGATCAGTGTGGTCGATGTGTTGTTACCTACCCTTACCACCTGGAGGCCCATCAGGAAGTCCAGGATCCAGTTGCAGAGGGAGGTGTTTAGTCCCAAGGTCCTTAGATTAGTGATCCAATGGCCCTATGGTGTTGAACACTGAGCTGTAGTCAATGAACAGCATTCTCACGTAGGTGTTCCTTTTGTCCAGGTAGGGAAAGGGCAGTGTGGAGTGCAATAGAGATTGCATCATCTGTGGATCTGTTTGGGCGGTATACAAATTGGAATGAGTCTAGGGTTTCTGGGATAATGGTGTTGATGTGAGCCATGACCAGCCTTTCAAAGCATTACATGGCTACTGTACTCGATACCATCTACTGTATCTTGCCTATGCTGCTCTGTACCATCACTCATTCATATATCTTTTTGTACATATTCTTTATCCCTTTACACGTGTGTGTATAAGACAGTAGTTTTGGAATTGTTAGTTAGATTACTTGTTGGTTATTACTGCATTGTCGGAACTAGAAGCACAAGCATTTCGCTACACTCGCATTAACATCTGCTAACCATGTGTATGTGACAAATAAAATTTGATTTGATTTGACTCAGACAGGGAGAGGTTGAAAATGTCAGTGAAGAAACTTGCCAGTTGGTCAGAGCATGCTCGGAGTACACGACCTGGAAATCCATCTGGCCCCACAGCCTTGTGACCTGTTTAAAGGTCTTACTCACATCGGCTGCGGGGAGCATGATCACACAGTCATCCAGAACAGCTGATGCTCTCATGCATGTTTCAGTGTTACTTGCCTCGAAGCGAGCATAGAAGTGACTTAGCTCGTCTGGTAGGCTCATGTTACTGGGCAGCTCTCGGCTGTGCTTCCCTTTGTATTCTGTAATAGTTTGCAAGCCCTGCCACATCCGACGAGCGTCAGAGCCGTTGTAGTATGATTCGATCTTAGTGCTGTATTGACGCTTTGCCTGGTTGATGGTTCATCGGAGGGCATATGAGATGTCTTATAAGCATAATTTCTTGTAAGTTAGAGTCCCGCTCCTTGAAAGAGGCAGCTCTACCCTTTAGCTCAGTGCAGATGTTGCCTGTAATCCATGGCTTCTGGTTGCGGTATGTACATACAGTCACTGTAGGGATGACGTTATTGATGCACTTGTTGATGAACCGCGTGACAGATGTGGTGTACTCCTCAATGCCATTGGAAGAATCCCGGAACATATTCCAGTCTGTGCTAGCAAAACAGTCCTGTAGCTTAGCATCTGCTTTATCTGACTACTTTTTTTATTGACCGAATCACTGGTGCTTCCTGCTTAATTTTAGCTTGTAAGCAGGAATCAGGAGGATGGAATTATGGTCAGATTTGCCAAATGGAGGGTGAGGGAGAGCTTTGTACACGTCTCTGTGTGTGGAGTAAAGGTGGTCTAGAGTTTTTTTCTCCCTCTGGTTGCACATTTAAAATGCCGGTGGAAATTTGGTAAAACGGATTTAAGTTTCCCTGCATTAAAGTCCCCAGCCACTAGGAGCGCCGCCACTGGATGAGCATTTTCCTTTTCTTATGGCTCATTTAGTGCAGTCTTAGTGACAGCATCGGTCTGTGTTGGTATGTAGACAGCTACGAAAAATACAGCTGAAAACCCCCTAGGAAGGTAGAGTATTTCATGATAAAATGTAGACCACACTACTTCAGGTGAGCAAAACCTCGAGATTTTCTTAAATATCGTGAACCAGCTTTTGTTTACGAACATACATAGACCCCCACCCTTTGTCTTACCAGAGGCTGCTGTTCTATCCTGCCGATACAGTGTAAAACCCTATGATGTTCATGTCGTCATTCGGCCACAACTCGGTGAAACATAAGATATTACAGTTTTAATTTTTTTTTTTTTACCGTTGGAAGTTTAATCTTGCTCGTAGGTCATCGATTTTATTTTCCAATAATTACTTTTGCCAATAGAACGGATGGCAGTGGGGTTTTACTCGCTCGCCTATGAATTCTCAGTTGGCAGACCGACCTCCAACCCCTTTTTCTCTGTCTTCTCTTCACTCAAATGACAGCGATTTGGGCCTGTTCCCCGGGAAAGTAGTACATCCTTCACGAGTTGTTGGACTCATGAAAGGAAAAAGCTACTACCAGTTGATGGTGAGTATTCGCTGTTCTGATGTCCAGAAGTTACTTTTGGTCATAAGAGATGGTAGCAGCAACATTATGTACAGAATAAGTAGAGAAATAAGTTACAAACAAAATAGCACGTAAAACATCAGCCTCTCCGGCGCCATTCTACAACGACATGCACATGCATCATGTCCAAACTCTGTACTTTGCTCTGTTCATCTTTCCCTCAATCCTGACTAATCTCCCAGTCCCTGCTGCTGAAAAACATCCCCACGGCATGATGCTGCCACCACCATGCTTCACCGTAGGGATGGTGCCAGGTTTCCTCCAGATGTGACGCTTGGCATTCAGGACAAAGAGTTTAATCTTGGTTTCATCACACCAAATAATCTTGTTTCTCATGGTCTGGGAGTTCTTTAGGTTCCTTTTGGCAAACTCCAATTGGGCTGTCATGTGCCTTTTACTGAGGAGTGGCTTCTGTCTGGTTCTCTACCACAAAGGTCTGAATGGTGGTGCTGCAGAGATGGTTGTCCTTCTGGAAGGTTCTCCCATCTACACAGAGGAACTCTGGAGCTCTGTCAGAGTGACCATCGGGTTCTTGGTCAACTCACTGACCAAGGCCCTTCTCCCCTGGTTGCTCAGTTTGGTCGGGCGGCCAGCTCTAGGAAGAGTCTTGGTGGTTCTCAACTTCTTCCATGTAAGAATGATGTAGGCCACTGTGTTCTTGGGGACCTTCAATGCTGCAAAAATTGTTGGTACCCATCCCCAGATCAGTGCCTCGACACAATCCTGTCTCGGAGCTCTACGGACAATTCCGTCGACCTCATGACTTCGTTTTTGCTTTGTCATGCACTGTCAATTGCGGGACCTTAAATGGACAGGTGTGTGCCTTTCCAAATCATGTCCAAACAATTGAATTTACCGAAGGTGGACTCCAATCAAGTTGTAGAAACATCTCAAGTCTGATCAATGGAAACTGGATGTACATGAGCTCAATTTTGAGTCTCATAGCAAAGGGTCTGAATACTTATGTTAATAAGGTATTTCTGTTGTCTACTTTTAATACATTTGCAAACATTTCTAAAAACATGTTTTCGCTTTGTCATTATGTGGCATTGTAGGTAGATTGATGTGGAACCTTTTTTATTAATTCATTCTGGAATAAGGCTGTTACGTAATAAAATGTATAAAAGGGAAGGGTCTGAATACTTTCCAAATACACTGTATAAATTAGTCTGATATCAGGTGCTTTTTGTGCACGACTACTGAAACCCAATGTAAGACTATTGGTGTCTGACACAGTGTGACCCTGATGACAGGCATGTTGTTAATCATTGTTTACAGAGATCACAGGTTAAAGGTCAGGGGTCAGACTCACCGTTGCGGTTCTTGCGGTTGGCCTTGCTGCCCGTCAGCAGCATCTTCAAGCTGTTCCTAAATATGGTTTCAGCAGCAGCAGATCGCCACGGCTACCACACAGAAATCTGAAGGAAACAAACAGAGAAAATATAAATCATGAAAAGGATATCTCCAAGTCCTAGTCCCTGTACTCTTGACCTTGGTTCTGAGAGCTATAGATGAGGGGTTGCTAAAGGCTTCTCTGTTCTCTATCTTCCTGTTATAATGACTCATCTTCTGTCAATAGAAAAATGGTAATCGTACACTGCACTGCCAAGTGATTCCCTTCCTTAAGTCAGCTGTCTGTCTGTCTGGTTGAGAGAGCGAGAGAGAGACTGAAGCTACAGGAGTCTAGCTACCTGAATGGCTGGTGATGATGTTACCAAGGGCAGGGGTTAGGAGTGGGAGAACAACAGCTAGGTATATCACTGGGAGTGTACAGTACTGTACGTAGGAGGAGAGCTCAGGGGAGCTGACACTGAGGATATGTAGCATAGCAGGTATTGACCAAAACATCAGCATTATACACAATAGCAGGGAGAGGCCAGTATATCATAATTATACACAATAGCAGGGAGAGGCCAGTATATCATAATTATACACAATAGCTGGTTATAAGATTAAAATCTTAAATCCCCCAGGTCTTTCTCTCTCTCTCCATCACTATCCCTGTCTCTCTCCCTCTCTCAATCCCTTGTTCTCTGTTCAACCTAGAATGACTCAGCAGCCCAGCAGCACAGTCAGGCTCTGGGAGGGGGAGGGGGAGAGAGAGAGAGAATCCACCCCATAGCCTCGATCCCAACCCCGCTGAGCACCCCCCGTCAGCCACCCTGATAGCCCTGCTGACAACCCCCCCACACCCACTGAGGACATACACAAACCACAGATTGTACTCCTTATGGACTCAAATGGGAAATAAATACAAGAAAATAAAAGTTTTCCCAAACACAGTGTCTAAACTCTTGTGTCCAAACACCCAGCATGCCCTAGACCGTCTGTCTGAGGGCCAACTAGGTTCACCCAGCCACATAATAATACACACAGGCACAAACGACCTGCGAACACAGCAGGAAAGGGTGGCCACAGCACTGAAGGGAGTGATTGAAAAAGCTTCTTCTACTGTCCCCAAAGCACAAGTGGTTATCTCCACCCTGCTCCCACGAAAAGACTTCCACAGTGCTACCATACAACGGGTGAACGCAAGAATTTCCCGTGACTGTGCCTCAAAACCAAATGTTTAACTGGCCCACCACTCCACCCTGGACTTGAACAGCCTTTACGACCAGGTCCACCTATACAAGGCAGCAGTGCCCACCTTCGGTAAGACCCTAAAGGACATTGCCCTCAACCGCAGCCCCAACACCTCATACAAGAGCAACAGATCAATAGACACCTCACCCAGACCAGTGCGACACTCTCCTAGACCTGTGGAACACAAAGCCTTCACTACCTTATTCTAGAATATCCAAGGCCTGAGGTCATCTGCCTTTGGTCTAAAGAGCAGGAACCTGGACTTAATCAAAGAAATACAGGCATTGTCATCCTACATGAAAAATGGTATAGAGGAGATTAACCCACTGGTTGCCCTCTAGGTTACAGAGAGCTGTCCCATCCACCACAACTACCAGGTGTGAAAAAGGGAGGGGACTCAGGGGGTATGCTAATTTGGTACAGAGCAGACCTAACCCACTCTCTTAAATTAATCAAAACAGGAACTCTTTACATTTGGTTTGAAATTCAAAAGGAAATGATCTCAACAGAGACAAATGTCCTCCTGTGTGCTACCTATATCCCCCCACTAGAAACCCCATACCTTAATGAAGACAGTTTCTACATCCTGGAGGGGGAAATCAACCTTTCCAGGCCCAGGGACATGTACTAGTCTGTGGCGACCTAAATGCCAGAACTGGACAAGAACCTGACACCCTCAGCACATAGGGGGACAAACCCCTACCTGGGGGTGACAGCATTCCCTCCCCATATGCCCCCCTAGGCACAACTACGCCAACAATCACCAAAAACGGGTCAAAACTCCTGCAGCTCTGTCGCACGCTGGGTATGTACATAGTCAATGTTAGGCTTCGAGGGGACTCCTATGTTAGATAAACTTATAGCTCATCTCTTGGCAGTAGTTCTGTAGACTACTTTATCATTAACCTCAACCCAGAGTCTCTTAGAGTGTTCAGAGTCTGACACCCCTATCAGATCACAGCAAAATAACTTCTACATGAACAGAGCAATACTCAACCTTGAGGCATCAAAGCCAAATGAACTGAACAATTTTAAGAAACGCTATAGACGGAAGGAAAGTAGTTTGGAAACCTACCAAAAAACAATTAGGCAACAACACATTCAATCCCCTTTAGACAACTTCCTGGACAAAATATTCCACAGTAATAGTGGAGGTGTAAATTTGGCAGTAGAAAACCTAAACAGTATATTTGACCTCTCAGCTTCCCTATCAAATCTAAATGTTTCAAAGAGAAAACATAACAAAATCAACAATGATGAAGAATGTAAAAACCTAAGAAAGAAATTGAGAAACCTATCCAACCAAAAACATAGAAACCCAGAAATCCTGAGCCTTCGCCTTCTCTATGGTGAATCCCTAAAACAATACAGAAATACACTACGGAAAAAGAAGGAACAGCACGTCAGAAATGAGCTCAATGTAATTGAAGATTCCATAGACTAACCACTTCTGGGAAAATTGGAAAACACAAAACAAACAAGAACACGAAGAGTTTCTATCCAAAACCTTGACGAATGGGTAAACCACTTATCCTATCTTTCTGGCTCTATAACAAATAAAAAAGAGCAAAAATATATACATGATCAAATACAAATCTTAAAATCAAATGTTAAAGACTTCCAGAACCCATTGGATTCTGCAATTACATTTAATCATCTACAGGACAAAATAAAAACCCTCCAAACCAAAAAGGCCTCATTCAATGAAATTATAAAATATACAGACAACAAATTCCAATTGGCTAAACTTAAACCCTTTAACATCCTCCTTGGCTCTGACATCTTCCCCAATATTTGGAACCAAGGACTGATCACCCAAATCCAAAAGTGGAGACACATTTGACCCCAATAAATACCGTGGGATATGCATCAAAAGCAACCATGAGAAAATCTTCTGCATTATCATTAACAGCAGACTCGTACATTCCCTCAGTGAAAACAATGTACTGAGCAGATGCCAAATTGGCTTTTTACCAAATTACAATACGACAAACCACGTATTCACCCTGCACACCGAAATTGAAGAACAAACAAATGAAAAAAAGGCAATCTTTATCATGCTTTGTTGATTTCAAAAAAGCTTTTGACTCAAATTGGCATGAGGGTCTGTGATACAAATTGATGGAAAGTGGTGTTGGGGAAAAAACATACAACATTATAAAATCCATGTACACAAACAACAAGTGTGCAGTTAAAATGGGCAAAAAACACATATTTCTTTCCACAGGGCCGTGGGGTGAGACAGAGATGCAGTTTAATCCCTACACACTTCAACATATACATCAAGGAATTGGCGAGGGCACTAGAAGAGTCTGCAGCACCAGGCCTCACCCTACAAGAATCTGAAGTCAAATGTCTATGATCTGGAGATTGAGCTTCTGTCCCAAACCAAGCAGGGCCTACAGCAGCACTTAGATCTTCTGCACAGACTCTATCAGACCTGGGCCCTGACAGTAAATCGCAGTGAGACAAAAAATTATAGGGTTCCAAAAAATGTCCAGTTGCCAGGACCACAAATACAAATTCCACCTAGACACCATTGCCATAGAGCACACAAAAAACGATACATACCTCGGCCTAAACATCAGAGCCACAGTTAGCTTCCACAAAGCTGTGAATGATTTGAGAGACAATGCAAGAAGGTCCTTCTATGCCATCAAAAGGAAGATAACATTTGACATACCAATTAGGATCTGGCTAAAAACACTTGAATCAGTTATAGAACCCATTGCCTGTTATGGGTGTGAGATCTGGGATGCGTTCACCAACCAAGCATTCACAAATTGTGAAAAACACCAAATTGAGACTTTGTATGCAGAATTCTGCAAAAATGTCCTCAGTGTACAACGTAAAACACCAAATAATGCATGGAGAGCATAATTAGACCAATACCAGCTAATTATCAAAATCCAGAAAAGAGCCGTTAAATTCTACAACAACCTGAAAGGAAGCGATTCCCAAATCTTCCACAACAAAGCATATCACCTACAGAGAGATGAACCTGGAGAAGAGCCCCGAAGCATGCTGGTCTTGGGGCTCTGTTCACAAACACAAACAGACCCCACCGAGCCCCAGGAAAGCAACACAATTAGACACAACAAATTCATGAGAAAACAAAAAGATAATTACTTGACACATTGGAAAGAATTAACAAAAAAACAGAGCAAACTAGAATGCTATTTGGCCCTAAACAGAGAGTACACAGTGGCAGAATACCTGACCACTGTGACTGACCCAAACATAAGGAAAGCGTTGAATATGTACAAACTCAGTGAGCATTGCTATTGAGAAAGGCCATTCGCCTACACTGTGAATGCTTAAATAATGTATTCAATATAGACAAGAAAAATACAATAATTTGTGTGTTATTAGTTAAGCGTTGTCTATTGTTGTGACCTAGATGAAGATCAGATGAAATTTTATGACCAATTTATGCAGAAATCCAGGAATTTCCAAAGGGTTCACATACTTTGTCTTGCCACAGTATGTTCATTAATTTTCCCTTTTGTACTTTAACCATTTGCACATCATTACAACACTGTATATAGACATAATAGGACATTTGTAATGCCTTTATTCTTTTGGAACTTTTCTGAGTGTAATGTTTGCTTTACAATTGTTTATGTTCATTTCACTTTTGTTTACTATCTATTTCTATGGCAATGTAAAAATGTTTCCCAAGCCAATAAAGCCCTTACATTGACATTAACAGAGAGAGAGAGAGAAATACAGAAAGCTACAAAGACAGAGAAAGACAGAGAGAGACAGCGAGAGGGGAGAGATACAAAGAGAGAGACACACAGAGACAGAGAGAGACACAGAGAGACAGAGAGAGGGGGGGAGGTACAAAGAGAGAGACAGAATGATACTGAGATGCAGGGTGGGAGAGTCGGACGATGTACAAAGAAAGAGAGAAAAAGAGAGAGACAGAGAGACACAGAAAGCTACAGAGAGAGACAGAAAGCCAGAGAGAGAGAGAGATACAGAGAGCTACAGAGAGAGACAGAAAGAGAGAGACAGAGAGCTACAGAGAGAGACAGAAAGAGAGTGGTACAAAGAGAGAGAGAAAGGAGGGAGAGGTACAAAGAGAGAGATAAGGGAGGGAGAGGTACAAAGAGAGAGAGAAGGGAGAGAGCGGTACAAAGAGAGAGAGAAGGGAGGGAGAGGTACAAAGAGAGAGAGATGTACAAATAGAGAGAGAAGGGAGAGAGAGGTACAAAGAGAGAGAGATGGGAGGGAGAGGTACAAAGAGAGAGAGAGATGGGAGGGAGAGGTACAAAGAGAGAGAGAAGGGAGGGAGAGGTACAAAGAGAGAGATTGGGGAGGGAGAGGTACAAAGAGAGAGAGAAGGGAGAGAGAAGTACAAAGAAAGAGAGAAGGGAGAGAGAGGTACAAAGAGAGAGAGAAGGGAGAGAGAGGTACAAAGAGAGAGAGAAGGAAGGGAGAGGTACAAAGAGAGAGAAGGGAGAGAGAGGTACAAACAGAGAGAGAAAGGAGGGAGAGGTACAAAGAGAGAGAGAAGGGAGAGAGAGGTACAAATAGAGAGAGAGGGGAGGGAGAGGTACAAAGAGAGAGAGAAGGGAGAGAGAGGTACCAAGAGAGAGAGAAGGGAGGGAGAGGTACAAAGAGAGAGAGAGAGAAGGGAGAGAGAGGTACAAAGAGAGAGAGAAGGGAGAGAGAGGTACAAAGAGAGAGAGAGAATGGAGAGAGGGGTACAAAGAGAGAGAGAAGGGAGAGAGGGGTACAAAGAGAGAGAGAGAAGGGAGAGAGAGGTACAAAGAGAGAGAAGGGAGAGAGAGGTACAAAGAGAGAGAGAAGAGAGAGAGAGGTACAAAGAGAGAAAGAAGGGAGGGAGGGAGGGAGAGGTACAAAGAGAGGGAGAAGGGAGGGAGAGGTACAAAGAGAGAGAGAAGGGAGAGAGAGGTACCAAGAGAGAGAGAAGGGAGGGAGAGGTACAAAGAGAGAGAGAGAAGGGAGAGAGAGGTACAAAGAGAGAGAGAGAGAAGGGAGAGAGAGGTACAAAGAGAGAGAGAAGGGAGAGAGAGGTACAAAGAGAGAGAGAAGGGAGAGAGAGGTACAAAGAGAGAGAGAAGGGAGAGAGAGGTACAAAGAGAGAGAGAGAAGGGAGAGAGAGGTACAAAGAGAGAGAGAGAAGGGAGAGAGAGGTACAAAGAGAGAGAGAAGAGAGAGAGAGGTACAAAGAGAGAGAAGGGAGAGAGAGGTACAAAGAGAGAGAGAAGAGAGAGAGAGGTACAAAGAGAGAGAGAAGGGAGGGAGAGGTACAAAGAGAGAGAGAGAAGGGAGAGAGAGGTACAAAGAGAGAGAAGGGAGAGAGAGGTACAAAGAGAGTGAGAAGAGAGAGAGAGGTACAAAGAGAGAGAGAAGGGAGGGAGAGGTACAAAGAGAGAGAGAGAAGGGAGAGAGAGGTACAAAGAGAGAGAAGGGAGAGAGAGGTACAAAGAGAGAGAGAAGAGAGAGAGAGGTACAAAGAGAGAGAGAAGGGAGGGAGAGGTACAAAGAGAGAGAGATGTACAAAGAGAGAGAGAAGAGAGAGAGAGGTACAAATAGAGAGTGAAGGGAGAGAGAGGTACAAAGAGAGAGAGAAGGGAGAGAGAGGTACAAAGAGAGAGATGTACAAAGAGACAGAGAAGGGAGAGAGAGGTACAAAGAGAGAGAGATGGGAGGGAGAGGTACAAAGAGAGAGAGAGAAGGGAGAGAGAGGTACAAAGAGAGAGAGAGAAGGGAGAGAGAGGTACAAAGAGAGAGAGAAGGGAGGGAGAGGTACAAAGAGAGAGAAGAGAGAGAGAGGTACAAACAGAGAGAGAAAGGAGGGAGAGGTACAAAGAGAGAGAGAAGGGAGAGAGAGGTACAAATAGAGAGAGAAGGGAGGGAGAGGTACAAAGAGAGAGAGAAGGGAGAGAGAGGTACCAAGAGAGAGAGAAGGGAGGGAGAGGTACAAAGAGAGAGAGAGAAGGGAGAGAGAGGTACAAAGAGAGAGAGAAGGGAGAGAGAGGTACAAAGAGAGAGAGAGAAGGGAGAGAGAGGTACAAAGAGAGAGAGAGGGGAGAGAGGGGTACAAAGAGAGAGAGAGAAGGGAGAGAGAGGTACAAAGAGAGAGAAGGGAGAGAGAGGTACAAAGAGAGAGAGAAGAGAGAGAGAGGTACAAAGAGAGAGAGAAGGGAGGGAGGGAGGGAGGGAGAGGTACAAAGAGAGGGAGACGGGAGGGAGAGGTACAAAGAGAGAGAGAAGGGAGAGAGAGGTACCAAGAGAGAGAGAAGGGAGGGAGAGGTACAAAGAGAGAGAGAGAAGGGAGAGAGGTACAAAGAGAGAGAGAGAGAAGGGAGAGAGAGGTACAAAGAGAGAGAGAAGGGAGAGAGAGGTACAAAGAGAGAGAGAAGGGAGAGAGAGGTACAAAGAGAGAGAGAGAAGGGAGAGAGAGGTACAAAGAGAGAGAAGGGAGAGAGAGGTACAAAGAGAGAGAGAAGAGAGAGAGAGGTACAAAGAGAGAGAGAAGGGAGGGAGGGAGGGAGAGGTACAAAGAGAGGGAGAAGGGAGGGAGAGGTACAAAGAGAGAGAGAAGGGAGAGAAAGGTACAAACAGAGAGAGAAGGGAGGGAGAGGTACAAAGAGAGAGAGATGTACAAAGAGAGAGAGAAGAGAGAGAGAGGTACAAATAGAGAGTGAAGGGAGAGAGAGGTACAAAGAGAGAGATGTACAAAGAGACAGAGAAGAGAGAGAGAGGTACAAAGAGAGAGATGTACAAAGAGAGAGAGAAGAGAGAGAGATGTACAAAGAGACAGAGAAGGGAGAGAGAGGTACAAAGAGAGAGATGTACAAAGAGAGAGAGAAGAGAGAGAGAGGTACAAATATAGAGTGAAGGGAGAGAGAGGTACAAAGAGAGAGAGAAGGGAGAGAGAGGTACAAAGAGAGAGAGGTACAAAGAGAGAGAGAAGGGAGGGAGAGGTACAAAGAGAGAGAGAGAAGGGAGAGAGAGGTACAAAGAGAGAGAGAAGGGAGGGAGAGGTACAAAGAGAGAGAATAGAGAGAGAGGTACAAAGAGAGAGAAGGGAGGGAGAGGTACAAAGAGAGAGAGAAGGGAGGGAGAGGTACAAAGAGAGAGAGAAGGGAGAGAGAGGTACAAAGAGAGAGAGAGAGGGAGAGAGAGGTACAAAGAGAGAGAGAAGGGAGAGAGAGGTACAAAGAGAGAGAGAAGGGAGAGAGAGGTACAACGAGAGAGACACAGAGAGACAGATGCAGTGAGGGAGAGGGGGGAGAGGTACACAGAGTGATGGAGAGGGGGGAAAGGTACACAGAGAGAGAGAGCGAGAGAGAATGAAAGAAAGAAAGAATGACAGAAAGAACTGAACCAGCTCTCTGGGTCCAAACTAAAACATTTAAATGAGAGGAACATGAAAAGCTCTCAACTATTCCCGTACCTCTCCCTCTCCTAAACCCACTAGACACTGGGGCCTCCCACTACTTTCAGGAACATTCTGGTACAGAACACCTGCTCACTATGGGTAGACACTTGTCTTACATGGCACAACATAATAAGAAAGGAGTGATGTGGGGGTTTGGGACTCCTCTGTGGCTTTGGTTTTCTTGGAAAACATTTGGTTTTGGTTGTCTAGGAAATCATGGCTTTAAAGTGAAGTAATGCTGTCCTTCTCTCTGTGTCCTCACTGTCCTGTTTTTCATGTTATCCAACATCTATTATGTTTCCCAAAGAGTGGGCCCTGGTCAAAAGTAGCTCACTATGTCGGGAATAGGGTGCCATTTGGATGCATACCTAGTGGGACTGTGACTGAGGGCTCAATCGTCTAACAGTCAATAACAGTGGCAGTAAATGTCCCATCAATAAGCACATACCAGCACAGACCAAGGTTAGTGCTAGTGAAACATTCACAATGTTACAAACACAATGGTTTATCTTGGGATATAGTTAACAATGTAGAGAGCTGGTGATTTTATTCTCAAATAAATTCCCTTTGCACACACACACACACACACACACACACACACACACACACACACACACACACACACACACACACACACACACACACACACACACACACACACACACACACACACACACACACACACACACACACATATATATACTGCTCTTACCACCCATATATATATATATATATAAAAAGTTTGCGGACACCCCTCCAAATCAGTGGATTCAGCTATTTCAGCCACACCCGTTGCTGACAGGTGTATAAAATCGAGCACACCGCCATGCAATCTCCATAGACAAACATTGACAGGAAGAATGGCCTGACTTAAGAGCTCAGTGACTTTCAACAGAACACCGTAATAGGATGCCATCTTTCCAACAAGTCAGTTGGTCATATTTACGCCCTGCTAGAGCTGAGCGCACACAAGCCTAAGATCTTGTCAATCACCATATTCTTATCGGCAGACTCAGTAGCCTTGTTTTTTCTGATGACTGCCTTGCCTGGTTCACCAACTACTTTGCAGACAGAGTGCAGTGTGTCAAATCGGAGGGCATGCTGTCCGGTCCTCTGGCAGTCTCTATGGGGGTGCCACAGGGTTCAATTCTCGGGCCGACTCTTTTCTCTGTATATATCAATGATGTTGCTCTTGCTGCAGGCGATTCCCTGATCCACCTCTACGCAGACGACACCATTCTATATACTTCCGGCCCGTCCTTAGACACTGTGCTATCTAACCTCCAAACAAGCTTCAATGCCATACAACACTCCTTCCGTGGCCTCCAACTGCTCTTAAATGCTAGTATAACCAAATGCATGCTTTTCAACCGTTCTCTGCCTGCACCCGCATGCCTAACTAGTATCACCACCCTGGTTGGTTCCGACCTTGAATATGTGGACATCTATAAGTACCTAGGTGTCTGGCTAGACTGTAAACTCTCCTTCCAGACTCATATCAAACATCTCCAATTGAAAATCAAATCTAGAGTCGGCTTTCTATTCCGCAACAAAGCCTCCTTCACTCACGCCGCCAAACTTACCCTAGTAAAACTGACTATCCTACCGATCCTCGACTTCGGCAACGTCATCTACAAAATAGCTTCCAACACTCTACTCAGCAAACTGGATGCAGTTTATCACAGTGCCATCCGTTTTGTCACTAAAGCACCTTATACCACCCACCACTGCGACTTGTATGCTCTCGTCGGCTGGCCCTCGCTACATATTTGTCGCCAGACCCACTGGTTCCAGGTCATCTACAAGTCCATGCTAGGTAAAGCTCCACCTTATCTCAGTTCACTGGTCACGATGGCAACAACCACCCGTAGCACGCGCTCCAGCAGGTGTATCTCACTGATCATCCCTAAAGCCAACACCTCATTTGGCCGCCTTTCGTTCCAGTTCTCTGCTGCCTGTGACTGGAACGAATTGCAAAAATCGCTGAAGTTGGAGACTTTTATCTCCCTCACCAACTTCAAACATGTGCTATCTGAGCAGCTAACCGATCGCTGCAGCTGTACATAGTCTATTGGTAGATAGCCCACCCAATTTCACCTACCTCATCCCCATACTGTTTTTGTTTATTTACTTTTGTGCTCTTTTGCGCACCAATATCTCTACCTGTACATGACCATCTGATCATTTATCACTCCAGAGTTAATCTGCAAAATTATAATTATTCGCCTACCTCCTCATGCCTTTTGCACACAATGTATATAGACTCTTTTTTTTCTACTGTGTTATTGACTTGTTTATTGTTTACTCCATGTGTAACGCTGTGTTGTCTGTTCACACTGCTATGCTTTATCTTGGCCAGGTCGCAGTTGCAAATGAGAACTTGTTCTCAACTAGCCTACCTGGTTAAATAAAGGTGAAATAAAAAATAAAAAAAATAAAAAAATCACCATATGCAATTCCAAGCGTCGATGTAAAGCTCGCCTCCATTGGACTCTGTAGCAGTGGAAGCGCGTTCTCTGGAGGGATGAATCACGCTTCACCATCTGGAAGTTATACGGAATCTGGGTTTGGTGGATGCCAGGAGAACGCTACCTGCTCCAATGCATAGTCCCAACTGTAAAGTTCGGTGGAGGAGGAATAATGGTTTGGGGCTGTTTTTCATGGTTCGGGCTAGGCTCCTTAGTTCTAGCAGACAATGGCATTCTCGATGATTCTGTGCTTCCAACTTTGTGGCAACAGTTTGGGGAAGGCCCTTTCCTGTTCCAGAATGACAATGCCCCCGTGCACAAAGAGATGTCTGTACAGAAATGGTTTGTAGAGATCGGTGTGGAAGAACTTGACTGGCCTGCACAGAGCCCTGACCTCAACCCCACCAAAACACAGTTGGGACGAATTGGAACACTGATTGTGTGCCAGGCCTAACCGCC
Source organism: Oncorhynchus masou masou (assembly GCF_036934945.1). NCBI lineage: Eukaryota > Metazoa > Chordata > Actinopteri > Salmoniformes > Salmonidae > Oncorhynchus > Oncorhynchus masou. The sequence goes on along the minus strand of NC_088235.1, from coordinate 22,155,304 downwards.
CAACATCAGTGCCCGACCTCACTAATGCTCTTGTTGATGAATGGAAGCAAGTCCCTGCAGCAGTGTTCCAACACCTAGTGGAAAACCTTCCCAGAAGAGTGGAGGCTGTTATAGCAGCAATGTTCCAACACCTAGTGGAAAACCTTCCCAGAAGAGTGGAGGCTGTTATAGCAGCAGTGTTCCAACACCTAGTGGAAAACCTTCCCAGAAGAGTGGAGGCTGTTATAGCAGCAGTGTTCCAACACCTAGTGGAAAACCTTCCCAGAAGAGTGGAGGCTGTTATAGCAGCAAAGGGGGGACCAACTTCATATGAATGCCCATGATTTTTTTATGAGATGTCTTTTCTAACTATGAATATTCTTCCAATCCTTTTATTTTCAAAGACTTCTCTTCCAAACTAAGACACACATTATTTTCTATTTTCATTGCAGAATGCTGAAATATGTCTCCATGTATACCAGTCTTTTCATATTTACAGTCTAACCCAGACAGCATATTCCTAAACCCTCATCTTATTTACCATGCACAGTCTAACCCAGACAGCATATTCCAAACTTCTCACCTTATTTACCATGTACAGTCTAACCCAGACAGCATATTCCTAACCCCTCACCTTATTTACCATGTACAGTCTAACCCAGACAGCATATTCCTAACCCCTCACCTTATTTACCATGCACAGTCTAACCCAGACAGCATATTCCTAACCCCTCACCTTATTTACCATGCACAGTCTAACCCAGACAGCATATTCCTAACCCCTCACCTTATTTACCATGTACAGTCTAACCCAGACAGCATATTCCTAACCCCTCACCTTATTTACCATGTACAGTCTAACCCAGACAGCATATTCCTAACCCCTCACCTTATTTACCATGCACAGTCTAACCCAGACAGCATATTACAAACCTCTCAGCTTATTTACCATGCACAGTCTAACCCAGACAGCATATTCCTAACCCCTCACCTTATTTACCATGCACAGTCTAACCCAGACAGCATATTCCTAACCCCTCACCTTATTTACCATGTACAGTCTAACCCAGACAGCATATTCCTAACCCCTCACCTTATTTACCATGCACAGTCTAACCCAGACAGCATATTCCTAACCCCTCACCTTATTTACCATGCACAGTCTAACCCAGACAGCATATTACAAACCTCTCAGCTTATTTACCATGCACAGTCTAACCCAGACAGCATATTCCTAACCCCTCACCTTATTTACCATGCACAGTCTAACCCAGACAGCATATTCCTAACCCCTCATCTTATTTACCATGTACAGTCTAACCCAGACAGCATATTCCTAACCCCTCACCTTATTTACCATGCACAGTCTAACCCAGACAGCATATTACAAACCTCTCACCTTATTTGCCATGCACAGTCTAACCCAGACAGCATATTCCTAACCCCTCACCTTATTTACCATGCACAGTCTAACCCAGACAGCATATTACAAACCTCTCAGCTTATTTACCATGCACAGTCTAACCCAGACAGCATATTCCTAACCCCTCACCTTATTTACCATGCACAGTCTAACCCAGACAGCATATTCCTAACCCCTCACCTTATTTACCATGTACAGTCTAACCCAGACAGCATATTCCTAACCCCTCACCTTATTTACCATGCACAGTCTAACCCAGACAGCATATTCCTAACCCCTCACCTTATTTACCATGCACAGTCTAACCCAGACAGCATATTCCTAACCCCTCACCTTATTTACCATGCACAGTCTAACCCAGACAGCATATTCCTAACCCCTCACCTTATTTACCATGCACAGTCTAACCCAGACAGCATATTCCTAACCCCTCACCTTATTTACCATGCACAGTCTAACCCAGACAGCATATTCCTAACCCCTCACCGTATTTACCATGTACAGTCTAACCCAGACAGCATATTCCTAACCCCTCACCTTATTTACCATGCACAGTCTAACCCAGACAGCATATTCCTAACCCCTCACCTTATTTACCATGCACAGTCTAACCCAGACAGCATATTCCTAACCCCTCACCTTATTTACCATGTACAGTCTAACCCAGACAGCATATTCCTAACCCCTCACCTTATTTACCATGCACAGTCTAACCCAGACAGCATATTCCTAACTCCTCATATCCCTCAACATAACCAAGACGAAGAAGATAATTGTGGACTACAGGAAAAGAAGGACCGAGCACACCCCCGTTCTCATCGACGGGGCTGTAGTGGAGCAGGTTGAGAGCTTCAAGTTCCTTGGTGTCCACATCACCAATAAACTAGAATGGTTCAAACACCAAGACAGTTGTGAAGAGGGCATGACAATGCCTATTCCACATCAGGAAACTAAAAAGATTTGGCATGGGTCCTCAGATCCTCATAAAGTTCTACAGCTGCAACATTGAGAGCATGGTTGCATCACTGCCTGGTACGGCATTTGCTCGGCCTCTGAACGCAAGGCACTACAGATGGTAGTGTGTACGGCCCTGCACACCACCGGGACTAAGCTGCCTGCCATCCCGGACCTCTACACCAGGCAGTGTCAGAGGAAGGCCCTAAAAATTGTCAAAGACCCCAGCCACCCCAGTCATAGAGTGTTCTCTCAACTACCGCATGGCAAGTGGTACCGGAGTCTAGGACAAAAAGGGTTCTCAACAGTTTTTACCCCCAAGCCATAAGACTCCTGAACAGGTAATCAAATGGCTACTCGGATTATTTGCATTGTGTGCCCCCCTCAACCCCTCATTTACACTACTGCTACTCTCTGTTTATCATATATGCATAGTCACTTTAACTATACATTAATGTACATACTACCTCAATTGGCCCGACCAACCAGTGTTCCCGCACATTGGCTAACCGGGCTATCTGCATTGTGTCCCACCACTCACCACCCGCCAACCCCTCTTTTACGCTACTGCTACTCTCTGTTCATCATATATGTACAGTCACTTTAATCATATCTACATGTACATACTACCTCAATCAGCCTGACTAACCGGTGTCTGTATGTAGCCTCGCTACTTTTATAGCCCCGCTACTGTTATTTTTCACTGTATTTTTACTTTTGGTTTTATTTCTTTACTTACCTATTGTTCACCTAATACCTTTTTTTGCACTATTGGTTAGAGCCTGTAAGTAAGCATTTCACTGTAAGGTATTCGGCGCACATGACAAATAAACTTTGATTTGATGTTTTGTCTGAGTGGAGCAGACTTTATGACTGGAGGTCGACAACTGATGATAAAATGTTACCATTAGGATGTGATATTCAAATGTGATGTGTTATTACCACTGAACAAAAGGCCCTAATCTATGGATTTCACATGACTGATAATACAGATAAACATCTGTTGGTCACAGATACCTTATAAAAAAAAGGTAGGGGCGTGGATCAGAAAACCAGTCATTATCTGGTGTGACCACCATTTGCCTCATGCAGCACGACACATCTCCTTCGCATGAAGTTGATCTGGCTGTTGACTGTGGCCTGTTGAATGTTGTCCCACTACTCTTCAATAGCTGTGCGAAGTTGCTGGATATTGGTGGGAACTGGAACACTGTCTTACACGTCGATCAAGAGCATCCCAAACATGCTCAATGGGTAACATGTTTGGTGAGTATGCAGGCCATGGAAAAACGGGGACATTTTCAGCTTCCGGGAATTGTGTTCAGATCCTCGCAACATGGGGCCATGCATTATCATGCTGAAACATGAGGTGATGGCGGCAGACGAATGGCAACACAATGGGCCTCAGGATCTCGTCACGGTATCTCTGTTCATTCAAATTGCCATCAATAAAATACAACTGTGTTTGTTGTCCGTAGCTTATGCCTGCCCAAACCATAACCCCACCACCACCATGGGGCAATCTGTTCACAACGTTGGCATCAGCAAACTGCTTATTCACATGACGCCACACACACTCTCTGCCATCTGCCCGGTACTGTTGAAACCAGGATTATCTATTTATTTCATTCATTTTTAAACAGGGAGTCACATTAAGATTCAAAATCTATTTCACAAGAGAGCCCTGTATACATTACAATAAACAGAATATTAAAACAACATGTGTATAAAGCAATACAATTCAGCACACAATAAACCAAAATAAACATATTTAATAAAAGCAATCACATTCAACTACATGGAGGTCCTCAATCAATAATTTAAACTGCCAGAGTGACACCAGCACATCGAACTGCAGTGAACTTTGCAGATTGTTCCACAAATGGCCATCGAACGAAGGTGATTATTTGCCCACTGAAATTGATTACGATGCTGAACTGCAGTCAAGTCAAGACCATGGTGAGGATGACGAGCACGCAGACTAGTTTTCCTGAGACGGTTTCTGACAGTTTGTACAGAACTTCTTCGGTTGTGCAAACCAACAGTTTCATCAGCTGTCCGGATGGCTGGTCTCAGACCATCCCGCAGGTCAAGAAGCCGGATGTGGAGATTCTGGGCTAGCATGGTTACACGTGATCTGAGGTTGTATGTACTGCCAAATGATCTAAAATTACAGTGAAGGTGGTTTATGGTAGAGAAATTAACATTCAATTGTCTGGCAACAGCTCTGGTGGACATCCCTGCAGTCTGCATGCCAATTGCATGCTTCCTCAAAACTTGAGACATCTGTGGCATTGTGTTGTCTGACAAAACTGCACCTTTTATTGCCCCCAGCACAAGGTGCACCTCTGTATTGATCATGCTGTTTAATCAGCTTCTTGATATGCCACAACAGTCAGGTGGAATGATTATCTTGGCAAATGAGAAATGCTCACTAAAAGAGATGTAAACAAATTGAGAGAAACATTTGAGAGAAATAAGGTATTGGGGATAATTTATTTCAGCTCATGAACCATGGGACCATCACTTAATATATATATAATATATAATATAATAATAATAATAATATAATAATAATAACTTTACACGTTGCGTTTATATTTTTGTTTAGTATAAGCTAACGTGATGATATTATTTGATATTTGAGGTCATTTTGGTTGGATGTGTGATGTTTCTTTGGTTGGATATGTGGGTGGGGCATTTGATTTGTGAGATGACTGACAATAGCTTGACTGGAATTTGTTTGTTTAGTGTTTTCCCCAAGCTGATTGATCTCAACCATCAATCATTCATTAAAATCACGCTAGCTATACATTCAAACAACCGTGCAGACATAACCTCATCAGTCAGTGTTAACAAGCTGTATTAAAGCTGACTGCAGAAACTACAAGTGTTAGCACTGCCTCACTGTATCGCCTTCCATGCTGATAAGGCCAATTCCGTGAACAGACCTTTAAAAAGTGAAAATGTGTTGTTCTCCCAAAGCAAACTTCACTCACCTTTAATGGCCTCATAATCAACCTTACTGTGTGATTAGATGTGCTATTCTCTCTCTGCTTTCCAATCACTACTGCTAGAGTCACTCAGTGAAATCTTTGCTATAGAAACAACTAATTTAAAACCCTCCTTAATCACTACAGTCATTAGAACTGCTGGAGTCTGATACACCAGACAGGACAATAGCATCCTGTTAGGAGACAGAGAGATGAGGATAAAGGCCATATTCAGATGAAGGCAGAGGAAGTCCAACTCTACAATAAACAAAGCGTTGAGGATATATATTCTATACAATTTGCGGTGGTTGCCTTTCTGAAATGTGGATAACTGTGTATACTGTGGATACTGAAATGGGAATAACTGTGGATATATACTGCAGATACTGAAATGGGAATAACTGTGGATAGATACTGTAGATGCTGAAATGTGGATAACTGTAGATAATGAAATGTGGATTTTTTATTTCACCTTTATTTAACCAGTTAGGCCAGTTGAGAACAACTACGACGTGGCCAAGATAGACCAAGGCAGCGTGACAAAAACGACAACACAGAGTTACACATAAACAAACATACAATCAATAACACAAAAGAAAAGAAAAATAGACAAATCTATGTACAGTGTGTGCAAATGTAGAAGAGTAGGGAAGTAGACAATAAATAGGCCCTAGAGGCAAAAATAATTACAATTTAGCATTAATACTGGAGTGATAGATGTGCAAATGATGAATGTGCAAGTAGAGATACTGGGGTGCTAAAGAGCAAGAGGGTATGTAATAATATGGGGATCAGGTAGTGGAGTATACAGATTGGCTGTGTTCATGTACAGTGATCTGCTCAGACAGCTGATGCTTAAAGTTAGAGAGGGAGATATGGCTCCAACTTCAGAAATTTTTGCAATTCGTTCCAGTCATTGGCAGCAGAGAACTGGAAGGAAAGGCGACTAAAGTAGATGTTGGCTTTAGGGATGACCAGTGAAACATTCCTGCTGGAGCGCGTGCTATGGGTGGGTGCTGCTATGGTGACCCGTGAGCTGAGATAAGGTGGGGCTTTACCTAGCAAAAACGTATAGATGACCTGGAGCCAGTGGGTTTGTCGACGGAAATGTAGTGAGGGCCAGCGAACGAGAGGGTACAGGTCGCAGTGGTGGGTAGTATATGGGGATTTGGTGATAAAATGGATGGCACTGTGTTAGACTACATTCAGTTTGCTGAGTAGTGTTAGAGTCTATTTTGTAGATGACATCGCTGAAGTCTAGGAACAGTAGGATAGTCAGTTTTATGAGGATATGTTTGGCAGCATGAGTGAAGGAGGCTTTGTTGTGAAATCGGAAGCTGATTCTAGATTTAATTTTGGATTGGCGATGCTTAATGTGAGTCTGGGAGGAGACTTTACAGTCTAACCAGACACCTAGGTATTTGTAGTTGTCCACATATTCTAGGTCAGTACCGTCCAGAGTAGTGATGCTCGTCGGGCGGGAGTATGCGGGCAGCAATCGGTTGAAGAGCATGCACTTAGTTTTACAAGAATTTTAAAGCAGTTGGAGGCCACGAAGGAGTGTTGTGTGGCATTGAAGCTTGTTTGGAGGTTTGTTAGCGCAGTGCCCAAAGAAGGGCCAGAAGTATACAGAATGGTGTCATCTGCGTAGAGGTGGATCAGAGAATCACCAGCAGCAAGAGCGACATCATTGATATATACAGAGAAAAGAATCGGCCTGAGAATTGAACCCTGTGGCACCCCCATAGAGACTGCCAGAGGTCCGTACAACAATCACTCCGATTTGACACACTGAACTCTATCTGAGAAGTAGTTGGTGAACCAAGCGAGGCAGTCATTTGAGAAGCCAAGGCTATTGAGTGTGCCGATAAGAACGCTGTGATTGACAGAGCCTTGGCCAGGTTGATGAAGATGACTGCACAGCACTGTCTTTTATTGATGGTGGTTATGATATCATTTAGGACCGTTGAGCGTGGCTGAGGTCCACCCATGACCAGCTCAGAAACCAGATTGCATAGTAGAGAAGGTACGGTGGGATTCGAAATGGTTGGTGGCTGTTAATTAACTTGGCTTTCGAAGATTTTAGAATGGCAGGTTGGATATAGGCCTATAACAGTTTGGCTCTAGAGTGTCTCCCCCTTCGAAGAGGGGGATGACCATGGCAGCTTTCCAATCTTTGGGGATCTCAGGCATTACAAAAGAGAGATTGAGTAGGCTAGAAATAGGGGTTCAATAAGGGGTCCAGGTCCAGATTGTCTAGCCCAGCTGATTTGTAGGGATTGAGATTTTGCAGTTTGTTCAGAACATCAGTTCTCTGGATTTGGGTGAAGGATAAGCGGGGGGGGGGTTGGGAAGTTGCTGCAGGGGGTGCTGAGATGTAGGCCAGGGTAGGGGTAGCCAGGTGGAGAGCATGGCCAGCTTATTGAAATGATCAATTATCGTAGACTTATCGGTGATGACCATGTTTCCTATCCTCAGTACAGTGGGCAGCTGGGAGGAGGTTTCATATTCTACATGGACTTTACACTGTCCCAAAACGTTTTGGAATTAGTGCTACAGGAAGAAGAATTCTGTCTGAAAAAGCTAGCCTTTGCTTTCCTAACTGACTGAGTATGTTGGTTCCTGACTTCCCCGAAAATTTGCATATCGCAGGGGCTATTCGATGCTAATGCAGAACGCCACAGGATGTTTTAGTGCTGGTCAAGGGCAGTCAAGTCTGGGGTGAACCAAGGGCTTTATCTGTTCTTAGTTCTACATTTTTTGAATGGGCATGCTTATTTAAGATGGAGAGGAAAGAAATTTTGAAGAGCAACCAGGCATCCTCTACTGACGGAATGAGGTCAATATCCTTCCAGGATCCCCAGGCCAGGTCGATTAGAAAGGACTGCTCGGTGAAGTGATTTAGGGAGCATTTGACAGTAGTGAAGGATGGTAGTTTGACTGCGGAACCAGTACGAACGCAGGGAATAAGGCAGTGATCACTGATATCCTGGTTTAGACAGCAGATGTGTATTTAGAGGGCAGGTTGGCCAGGATGATATTTAAGAGGGTGTCCAAGGTTATGGATTTAGGGTTGTACCTGGTAGGTTCCTTGATGATTTGTATGAGGTTGAGGGCATCTAGCTTAGATTGTAGGATGGCCGGGGTGTTAAACATGTTCCAGTTTAGGTCACCTAACAGTACAAACTCTGAAGATAAATCGGGGGCGATCAATTGACATATGGTGTCCAGGGAACAACTGGGGGCCAAGGGGAGTCTATAACAAGAACCAACGGTGAGAGACTTGTTTCTGGAAAGGTGGATTTTTAAAAGTAGAAGCTCGAATTGTTTGGGCACAGACCTGGATAGTATGACAGAACTCTGCAGGCTATCGATGCAGTAGATTGCAACTCCGCCCCCTTTGGCAGTTCTATCTTGTCGGAAAATGTTATAGTTAGGGATGGAAATTTCAGGATTTTTGGTGGCCTTCCTAAGCCAGGATTCAGACTCGGCTAGAACATCCGGGTTGGCGGAGTGTGCTAAAGCAGTGAATAAAACAAACTTAGGGAGGAGGCTTTTATTGTTAAGATGCATGAAACCAATGCTTTTACATTACAGAGGTCAACAAATGAGAGCACCTGGGGAATGGGAGTGATGCTGGGGGCTGCAGGGCCTGGGTTAACCTCCAAATCACCAGAAGAACAAAGGAGGAGATGGAATAAGAGTACGGCTAAAAGCTAAAAGAACTGGTCATCTAGTGCGTTCGGAACAGAGTAAAGGGAGATGGTTTCTGGGTGCGGAAGAACAGATTCAAGGCATAATGTACAGACAAGGGTATAGAAGGATGTGATTACAGTGGAGGTAAACCTAGGCATTGCGTGACGATGAGAGATTTTGTCTCTAGAGGCACCATTTTAGCCAGGTGCGGTCACCGCATCTGTGGGGGGTGTAACATAAGGGCTAGCTAAAGCATATTTAGCAGGGCTGGAGGCTCTACGGTGAAATTAGACAAAAATTACACAAAAAAAACAGCAATAGACAAGGCATATTGACATTTACATTTACATTTAAGTCATTTGGCAGACGCTCTTATCCAGAGTGACTTACAAATTGGTGAATTCACCTTATGACATCCAGTGGAACAGCCACTTTACAATAGTGCATCTAAATCATTTAAGGGGGGGGGGTGAGAAGGATTACTTTATCCTATCCTAGGTATTCCTTAAAGAGGTGGGGTTTCAGGTGTCTCCGGAAGGTGGTGATTGACTCCGCTGTCCTGGCGACATTAGGGATTACTGTGGCTTCTGAAATGTGGATTATTGTGGCTTCTGAAATGTGGATTACTGTGGCTACTGAAATGTGGATTACTGTGGCTACTGAAATGTGGATTACTGTGGCTTCTGAAATGTGGATTACTGTGGCTACTGAAATGTGGATTACTGTGGCTTCTGAAATGTGGATTACTGTGGCTACTTAAATGTGGATTACTGTGGCTACTGAAATGTGGATTACTGTGGCTACTTAAATGTGGATTATTGTGGCTTCTGAAATGTGGATTACTGTGGCTACTGAAATGTGGATTACTGTGGCTACTGAAATGTGGATTACTGTGGCTTCTGAAATGTGGATTACTGTGGCTACTTAAATGTGGATTACTGTGGCTACTGAAATGTGGATTACTGTGGCTACTTAAATGTGGATTACTGTGGCTACTGAAATGTGGATTACTGTGGCTACTGAAATGTGGATTACTGTAGATACTGTGGATACTGAAATGTGGATTACTGTGGCTTCTGAAATGTGGATTACTGTGGCTTCTGAAATGTGAATTACTGTGGCTACTGAAATGTGGATTACTGTGGCTACTGAAATGTGGATTACTGTAGATACTGTGGATACTGAAATGTGGATTACTGTGGCTTCTGAAATGTGGATTACTGTGGCTACTTAAATGTGGATTACTGTGGCTACTTAAATGTGGATTACTGTGGCATCTGAAATGTGGATTATTGTGGCTACTGAAATTAGGATTTCTGTAGATACTGAAATGTGGATTACTGTGGCTACTTAAATGTGGATTACTGTGGCTACTGAAATGTGGATTACTGTGGCTACTGAAATGTGGATTACTGTGGCTACTTAAATGTGGATTACTGTGGCTACTTAAATGTGGATTACTGTGGCTACTTAAATGTGGATTACTGTGGCTACTGAAATGTGGATTACTGTGGCTACTGAAATGTGGATTACTGTAGATACTGAAATGTGGATTACTGTGGCTACTGAAATGTGGATTACTGTGGCTACTGAAATGTGGATTACTGTAGATACTGTGGATACTGAAATGTGGATTACCATAGCTACTGTAGATTCCGTGGATAGAGTACTAGCTAGGACAGCTACCATAGGGTTTAATAGCGGGAACCAGGTTACCAAGATTTCCCACCCAAACTGACAAGTGGTTGTCATTGAATTGTCATGGAATTTTGGATGATGGCTATTTGTTAGCCAAATGACCATGGTCTTCAGTATAACTGTTCGATTAGCAAAAAACAACAATGAAAAAAATGTGCTCCTGGGCATTGCTTAGGACTCAAATCAGAAATGTGATGATCTGTTTAGCAAAGCTGAATGACTGCTAGCTGGAGTTAGCAAGCCTAACTTGCTGACATTTCTCTGTCAAATTACAGTGTGCCCTGTTTTTGGTAAGCTATTGGGTGCATGTATATTTCTCAATTCCATTTCTTAATTCTATGGAGATTTCTTAATTCCATTCTGTTACTTTTTTAGATTTGTGTGTAGTGTTGTGTATTGTTAGATGCTACTGCACTGTTGGAGCTAGGAACACAAGCATTTCGCTACACCCACAATAACACTTATCAAGACAGTACTGATAGAGATGGCAGCTTCACTTCTAGTCCTTAGGAAACTGTGCAGTATTTTTTAAAATAATTTCTTAAATTTTTAGCCCAGAAAACATTAAGTGTTATTACATAAAGCCGGAATGAACTATTGGATATCAGATATCCGCACAACCAGCACTACGACCAGGAATACGACTTTCCCAAAGCAGATCCTTTGTCTGCACCTCAGAGGGATTTTGAACTGATTCCAGAGGCCGACCCAAAACAACGCCGCCGGAGGAGAAGGTGCCAGAGTGGTCTTCTAGTGAAGCTTCGGATGCGCACCCACTACCCAGCGCTTCCAAGTATATTTCTCGCTAATGTCCAGTCCCTAGTTAACAAAGTCGACGAAATCAGGTCAAGAGTTGTTTTCCAAAGAGATATCTGGGATTGTAACATACGGAAACATGGCTAGCTTGGGACATGCTGTCAGAGTCAATACAGCCAACGGCATTTTCAGTGCATCAAACAGACAGGAATAAATATTTCTCCGGTAATAAGAAGGGCGAGGGTGTATGTCTCATGATTAATGGCTCATGGTGTAATTGTAACAACATACAGGAACTCTAGTCCTTTCGATGGACTTTATCCTGCAAACTGTTCCAAATGTCCGAACTGAATTTGGTAAAAGGGCTTTTATGTACTCTGCGCCATCATCTTGGAACGCTTTACAAAATACTTCTAAACTGGAAGAACTTGTCCCGATTGGTATTTTTAAATCACTGATGAATGATCTTGAGACTGATTCCCTGACCTGTCAATGTTTTTAATTTGCTGTTTTTGATTTTGTTATACTCTTGTGAATTCTATGCTTTTTACTAGATTAATTGTAGTTTTTCATGTTGTTTGTCTGTAATTTTTGTAATGACTTGGTGCTGCCTATCTTGGCAGGGACACTCTTGAAAAATATATTTTAAATCTCAATGAGCCCTTCCTGGCTAAATAAAGGTTAAATAAAAATACATTTAAAAAATGTAAAACATTTAAACGTGTTAACCCTCGCAAGGTTGCCGGCCCAGACGGCATCCCTAGCCGCATCCTTGAAGCATGTGCAGACCAGCTGGCTGGTGCATTTACGAATATATTCAATCAATCCCTATCCCAGTCTGCTGTCCCCACATTTCAAGGTGTCCACCATTGTTCCTGTTCCCAAGAAAGCCAAGGTAACTGAATTAAATGACTATCACCCCGTAGCACTCACTTCTGTCATCATGAAGTGCTTTGAGAGACTACCCAGCTAGCAATGAGGAATCGACCCAGAAGTGGCCCTCTTCCAGGGGGCAGGAACTGATTGAATCGGCCAGGAATCGGGTGTCGGACTCGGCCCGAAATCAAAATGAATGACTGCCCAGAATCGGCCCAAGTACATTGGGCCAGTTCCGTCTAACAGAGTTCAGCCGACTTTGCCGGCATCCTACCAGATTCCCCCCAAAAGTGGCCCGATGCAAATTTTAAAAAATGTATACAAAATTACCGATTTAGTAATTTTAAATTTTACTATTATACATTCCATACAAACAAATTATTCCCATCCACAAAAAAACAAGGTGGAGGAAACACCATACACCTGGGTGACCATGTCAGCGTGCATGTGCCTAGCCCGCCACAGGAGTTAATTATATGAAGTAGCCCATGTAAATCATCTGCCAGAGAGTAGCTCCAATCGGCCCAAGCCCCAAGTAATACATTTGGACCAGATAACTCACACCGGAATCGGCCCGATGCCCAAGTAATATATACATTTGGGACAGATAACTCACCCCGGAATCGGCCCGAGCTCCATCTCCGCAACCTAGTCATAAGTAATACTGCCAAAGGCGGCCCAGACTCGGGCCACATGATGTCGGCCGAGTCTGACTCTCAGGCGAGTGCCCAGACTCTCAGCCGGAGTTGGCCCATATCCGCTGTACTAGCTGGGTAGTCAAGGATCATATCACATCCACCCTACCTGTCACCCTAGACCCACTTCAATTTACTTACTGCCCCAATAGGTCCACAGACAATGCAATCACCATCCCACTGCCATATCCCATCTGGACAAGAGGAATACCTATGTAAGAATGTTGTTCATTGACATGAGGGGGCTGACAATGCACCGTTGTGGGGCCTCAGTGTAGAGGAACAGCAGAATGGAGATGTTGTTTCCTACCTTCACCGCCTGGGGGCGGCCCGTCAAAAGTCCAGGACCCAGTTGTACAGGGCGGGGCAAGGTGTCAGGGCTATAGTGAGTGTAGTTCCCAAATGTATCCAAGTGTTGCTTCTCTTTCCCTCTCACTTACTCTCTCTCTTTAACGCTCCATCCTGTGTTAGTGTAACGGATGTGAAACGTTAGCTTAGTTAGCGGTGGTGCGCGCTAAATAGTGTTTCAATCGGTGGCGTCACTTGCTCTGAGACCTTGAAGTAGTAGTTCCCCTTGCTCTGCAAGGGCCACGGCTTTTGTGGAGCGATGGGTAACGATGCTTCGTGGGTGTCAGTTGTTGATGTATGTAGAGGGTCCGTGGTTCGCCCCCGGGTATGGGCGAGGGGACGGTCTAAAGTTATACTGTTACATTAGTCCACTAGGGACTTGTTGTCATCGTATTAAGTTTCTAATCAATAACCTATACCGTATGTGTGTGTGTATCCTATGTTACCATTTATTTTGTTAGTAAATAAATAATCAAATCAATTTGTGTGGGACGGAATGATTAGTAAGACTTGGGTTTGTGCAGATTCACGAGGTCTTTGACAAATTTCTCTATATGTAATTATTTGCGGAGAATCACATCATATTTTTCGACATACTGTAAGCCTACCATAGGTGACATGAGTCTCACTAGCATTGAGTAATGTGCTGTTAAATGTGGTGTAGGTCTTATTTATTTAACCTTTTTGGGATAAGGGGCAGCATTTTCACTTTTGGATGATTAGCGTGCCCAGAGTGAACTCCCTCCTACTCTGTCCCAGATGCTAATATATGCATATCATTAGTAGTATTGGATAGAAAACACTCTGAAGTTTCTAAAACTGTTTGAATGATGTCTGTTAGTATAACAGAACTTATATGGCAGGCGAAAACCTGAGAAAAATCCAACCAGGAAGTGGGGTATCTGAGGTTTGTAGTTGTTCAAAGCTTGGCCTACTGAATACACATTGAGATATTGATGAGGTTGCACTTCCTAGGGCTTCCACTGGATGTCAACAGTCTTTAGAAACTGGATTGAGAATTCTACTATAAAGGAGGGGCTCATGAGACCTCTGAGTCAGTGGCCTGGCAGAGAGCCTCGGTCTCATGACGTGCACTCCCGACAGAGTTACCTCTTGTTCCAGTGCTTTCTGAAGACAAAGGAATTCTCCGGTTGAAACATTATTGATGTTTTATGTTAAAAACATCCTAACGATTGATTCCATACATCGTTTAACGTTTCTAAAGGACTGTAACGGAACTTTTTGAGTTTTTGTCTAGATGAAGTGCCTGCATCTCATGAAGATGGATGACTGGGCTTAACACGCTAACAACAAGTGGCTATTTGGACATAAATTATGTACTTTATGGAACTTTATGGAACAAATCAGTCATTTATTGTCGACCTGGGATTCCTGGAAATGCCTTCTGATGAAGATCATCAAAGGTAAGTGAATATTTATGCTGTTGTTTCTAAATTGGTTGACTCCAAAATGGCGGATATTCCTCTGGCTGGATTGGGCTCTGAGTGCCGTTCTCAGATTATGCTTTTTCTGTAAAGTTTTTTTGAAATCTGACACAGCGGTTGCATTAACTTCCTCGATATAGGGGGCGCTCTTTTAATTTTTGGATAAAAACACGTTCCCGTTTTAAACAAGACATTTTGTCACGAAAAGATGCTCGACTATGCATATAATTGACAGCTTTGGAAAGAAAACACTCTGACGTTTCCAGAACTGCAAAGATATTATCTGTGAGTGCCACAGAACTGATGCTACAGGCGAAACCAAGATGAAATTTCAAACAGGAAATGGCCCAGATTTTGAAGGCGCTGTGTTCCAATGTCTCCTTATATGGCTGTGAATGCGTCAGGAATGAGCCTACACTTTCTGTCATTTCCCCAAGGTGTCTGCAGCATTGTGACATATTTGTAGGCATATCATTGGAAGATTGACCATAAGAGACTACATTTACCAGGTGCCCGCTTGGTGTCCTCCGTCGAAATTATTGCGTAATCTCCAGCTGCGTGCATTTTACCATTTGCTTTAGAGGAGAAAGTCAACTGCCACGAATGATTTATCATCGAATAGATATGTAAAAAAACACCTTGAGGATTGATTCTAAACAACGTTTGCCATGTTTCTGTCGATATTATGGAGTTCATTTGGAAAAAAGTTTGGCGTTGTAATGACTGAATTTTCGTTTTTCTTTTCTTAGCCAACCGTGATGAACAAAACGGAGTGATTTCTCCTACACAAATAATATTTTTGGAAAAACTGAACATTTGCCATCTTTGGATGGTGTAGCAATACACCCAGTCACTAGAAAGATACTGGCGTCCTTCCTGACTCATATGCCAGAGAGCAAGGAAACCGCTCAAGGATTTCACCATGAGGCCAATGGTGATTTTAAAACTATTACAGAGTGCAATGGCTGTGATAGGAGAAAACAGGATGGATCATCAACAATATTAACCTAAATGACAGAGTGAAAAGAAGGAAGCCTGTACAGAATAAAACATATTACAAAACATGTTAAAAATGTGACAAAGAAATGTAATTTATGTCCTGAATACAAAGCAATATATTTGGGGTAATTCTAACACATCACATCACTGAGTACCACTCTTCATATTTTCAAGCAAGGTGGTGGCTGCATCATGCTATGGATAGGCTCGTCATCAGCAAGTACTGGGGATTTTCTTATAATAAAAATAAATGGAATAGAGTTAAGCACAGACAAAATCCTAGAGAAAAACCTGATTCAGTCTGCTTTCCAACAGACACTGGGAGACAATTTCACACTTAAGCAGGACAATAACCAAATATACACTGGAGTTGCTATCCAAGACGACATTAAATATTCCTGACTGGCCTAGTTACACTTTTGACTTAAAACTACTTAAATACTGTTTAGTAATGATCAACAAAAAAACTTGACACAGCTTAAATAATTGTAAAAATGATAAATGTGCAAATATTTTACAATCCAGGTGTGCAAAGCTCTTAGAGACTTACCCAGAAGATGGGTGATAAATGTTTAATTCAGGTTGTAATACAACAAAATGTGGAATAAGTCAAGGTATATGAATACTTTCTGAAGGCACTGGGTGCCATTTGGACAAATTGGGGGAAATGGTGCCATTTAGCCCACTGGATTGAACAGAGGAGCAAAGCCCACTGTTTTGATCAGGAGGAGCAGCACAAGGCCTAATTCCACAGCTAGTAGATTTAAATAAATGTGTAAATATATACACCGGGGTACGGAATTATTGACACCCTTGATAAAGATTAGTAAATATTACAGTAGAAAATAAATCATTCAAATACTGATTAATATTGTATGCAAAAAAAAGAGAAATTCTATTATTTTATACTAATTCTCTTTCTCTGAGCAATTGTTTTTGTTAAACAATCATTTTTTTCTCTAAAAGATAGGGGTCAAAATTATTGACACCCCTGTTTTCAATACCTTGCAATACCTTACCTTGCAAGGATAATGTCTTTAAACCCATTGAAAACCTGTGGTTTGAATTGAAGGGGGTAGTTTATAAGCGCAGACAAAGGATATCAAGTATCTGGAAAGATTCTGA
The DNA here is from genome assembly GCF_036934945.1 of Oncorhynchus masou masou. Classification (NCBI taxonomy): domain Eukaryota; kingdom Metazoa; phylum Chordata; class Actinopteri; order Salmoniformes; family Salmonidae; genus Oncorhynchus; species Oncorhynchus masou. The sequence goes on along the minus strand of NC_088235.1, from coordinate 22,138,317 downwards.
TGGAGGAAAGGTCTAAGATCTCGCCCAATGTGTTCTCTAATCTCATAAAACATTTTAGAAAAAGGCTGTTATTCCTCGCAAGTTGAGGTATTGAAATGTATCGAAAACAGGGGTGTCAATCATTTTGACTCCTACCTATTTGAGAAAAAAAAGGATTACTTGTGAAACAAATCTCTTTCTCTGATGAATTGTTTTAGTATCAAATAATATAATTTCCCTTTTTTGGGAATACAAAATTAATCAACATTTAATTATGTATTTTATACACACGTTTTGCTAATCTTTATCAAGGGTGTCAATAATTTCGGACCCCACTGTTAATCCACTGTTAATTCCAGAGTAAAGGTATTTATTTCATGCATCAATAAAATCCCCTTTAATTAATCAGTCTGGAGATAGCAGAGGACACTGGTATAGACCAAGCCAATGGAATGAATCTGCTGGCCCAATTAAAACCCTGCATCTGCGAGAAAACACACACACACACACACACAATTATAGAATGACAAGTGAGGTCACAGCTTCCCACCAGAGAGAGAGCACTTAATGTAATTACCTGTAACACATACGGAGGGTGAAATAAATGTGTAGCTGCTTCTGAAATGGCACACTATTCCCTATATAATGCACCACTTTGGACTTCTGGACCAGAAGTACCCTCTAATGTTTGACCATGACCTCTGCTGCAGCTAATGATAATAAACATTGAATTAATTGATTCATTAATTGATTCATTTATTTAGCGCTTCTAGATGCTCAAAGTAGCTCAATAGTAGGTGGGAAAGTCCCCAATACACCAAATCCTATTCCCAGTGAGAGTGTGTTTATCCTACTAGGATTAGGAGTTCCCCCATGTCAGAGTGACACAGAGAGAATAATTCACCACAAATATCCCATTCAAATATGATTAAAGTCCTGAACTATCCTAAAACACTGTGTACATCAGAGCCAAAGACTGCCATTGTATAAGCTGACTTAGAGGAGCAGAAATACACTGGGTAATAAGATAATACTTTGGGTTTGAATACAGATGTCCCATTTTAATCCAAGAAAAAAAGTGAAAGCATAGCAGAGAAAATATTGTTTTAAAAGTGTTGTTTGTCCTGAGCCAGCAGCCTATTAATTTCAGTGAAGGAGTCAGGAGCCATCCATAATGCATTGACGCTTCACTTCTCTCCTGACAGAGTACGTACTGTGTGTGTGTGTGTGTGTGTGTGTGTGTGTGTGTGTGTGTGTGTGTGTGTGTGTGTGTGTGTGTGTGTGTGTGTGTGTGTGTGTGTGTGTGTGTGTGTGTGTGTGTGTGTGTGTGTGTGTGTGAGGTTGAGAGGGTTGCTCAGAGGGAGCAGACAGTCTGCTCATTAAGAAGCTGACATTCTGCTTTAGAAGCATGTCTACTGTAGCGAACAGTCTGGAATAGGAAGAAAAATAACTCCCATTCAAGGTGGCCGTAACCTCGTATACCAGCCGACTCTGTCATTTCAATTCAAAGGGCTTTATTGGCATGGGAAAAATATGTTAACATTGCCAAAGCAAGTGAAGCAGATAATAAACAAAAGTGAAAAAAACTAAAATTAACAGTAAACATTACACTCACAGAAGATCCAAACTAATAAAGACATTACAAATGTCATATGATGTATATATATATACAGTGTTGTAATGATGTGCAAATCGTTCGAGTACAAAAGGGAAAATAAATAAACATAAATATGGGTTGTATCTACAATGGTGTTTGTTCTTCACTGTTTTCCCTTTTCTTGTGGCAACGGGTCACAAATCGTGCTGCCGTGATGCACACTGTGGTATTTCACCCAATAGTTTTGGGAGTTTATCAAAATCAGGTTTGTTTTCGAATTCTTTGTGGATCTGTGTAATCTGAGGGAAATCTGTGTCTCTAATATGGTCTTACAGCTGGCAGGAGGTTAGGAAGTGCAGCTCAGTTTCCACCTATTTTTTTGGGCAGCGTGCACATAAGCCTGTCTTCTCTTGAGAGCCAGGTCTGCCTACGGCTCCCTTTCTCAATAGCAAGACTATGCTCACTGAGTCTGTACATAGTCAAAGCTTTCCTTAAGTTTGGGTAAGTCACAGTGGTCAGGTATTCTGCCACTGTGTACTCTCTGTTTAGGGCCAAAAGGCATTCTAGTTTGCTCTGTTTTCTTTGTTAATTCTTTCCAATGTGTCAAGTAATTATCTTTTTGTTTTCTCATGATTTAGTTGAGTCTAATTGTGTTTCTGTCCTGGGGCTCTGTGGGGTCTGTTTGTGAACAGAGCCCCAAAACAAGCTTGCTTAGGGGACTCTTCTCCAGGTTCATCTCTCTGTAGGTGATGGCCTTGTTATGGATATAAGGTTCTGTATTTATTTTATTAGTCAACCTTGTGTTCTTTTCATTGTGTTCTTGAACGTAGCCCTGTTTCTTTGTGTTCTTGAACGTAGCCCTGTCTTTAATATTTGTTCATTGATTTCACCTGTGTTAGTTACTCACCTGGAATCATCAGCTCCTTTTTTAGTTCAGTTCATTCTGTTTGTTCATTTGTAAGGTATTGTTCGTTTTTCCTAGCTCGTTTGTGAGAACCAGATATAGTCTTCAGTCCTAGTGTGACTAGGGTGGCATTCTAGTTTCTTTATTTCAATGTTGGTGTGGTTCCCAAACAGAGGCAGCTGTCTATCGTTGTCTCTGATAGGGGATCATATATAAGTTGTCCGTTTTCGTTTGGGTTTTGTGGGTAGTTGTTTTCTGTTTAGTGTCTGACCTGACAGGGCTGTTTCGGTTTTACCCTCTTTGTTATTTTGTTCGAGTGTTTTGAGTATTACATTTATCATGAACACTTACCACGCTGCGTTTTGGTCCTCTCCTTCATACGACGATCGTTACACCTAGTTTTGATTCACCTGCCTGTTTTCTACCACTTATGTATGACCATCCTTGCCTGTGACCACAATTCCTGCCTTCTGCGAAGGCGAAATAAACACCTGCCGAGCCCTGTTCGTGTATCTACACTCTTTTCTCCCCGAGTACTCATTACAATAGAAGGTTTGGGAAACAATCCTTTTAGGTGGTGTAGAATTTAACAGCTCTTTTCTGGATTTTGATCATTAGCGGGTATCGGCCTAATTCTGCTCTGTATGCATTATTTGGTGTTTTATGTTGTACACAGAGGATATTTTTTGCAGGATTCTGCATGTAGAGTCTCAATTTGGTGTTTGTCCCATTTTGTGACTTCTTGGTTGGTGAGCAGACCCCAGACCTCACAACCATAAAGGGCAATGGGTTCTATAACTGATTCAAGTATTTTTTGCCAGATCCTAATAGGTATGTCAAATTTTATGTTCCTTTTTGATGACATAGAAGGTCCTTCTTGCCTTGTCTCTCAGATCATTCACAGCTTTGTGGAAGTTACCTGTGGTGCTGATGTTTAGGCCAAGGTATGTATAGCTTTTTGTGTGATCTATGGAAACGGTGGAATTTGTATTTGTGGTCCTAGCAACTGGACCTTTTTTGGAAAACCAAAATGTTGGTCTTAGTGACATTTTTCTGTAAGGGCCCAGGTCTGCCAGAATCTGTGCAGAAGATCTAGCTGCTGCTGTAGGCCCTCCTTGGTTGGTGACAGAAGCACAAGATCATCAGCAAACATTAGAAATTTGACTTCAGATACTAGTAGGGTGAGGCTGGTGCTGCAGACTGTTCTAGTGACCTCACCAATTCGTTGATATATATGTTGAGGGTGGGGCTTAAGGTGCATTCCTGTCTCACCCCACGATGGAAGAAATATGTGTTTATTGCCAATTTTAACTGCACACTTGTTGTTTGTGTACATGGATTTTATAATGGCGTATGTTTTTCCCCCCAACACCACTTTGTATAGCAGACCCTCATGCAAAATTGAGTCAAAGGATTTTTTGAAATCAACAAAGCATGAGAAGACTTTGCCTTAGTTTTGGTTTGTTTGTTTGTCAATTACGGTGTGCAGGGTGAATACGTGGTCTGACGTACGATAATTTGGTAAAAAGCCAATTTGACATTTGCACAGGACATTGTTTTCACTGAGGAAATGTACGAGTCTGCTGTTAATGATAATGCAGATGATTTTACCAAGGTTGCTGTTGACGCATATCCCCTGGTAGTTATTGGGGTCATATTTGTCTCCACTTTTGTGGATTGGGCTGATCAGTCCTTGGTTCCAAATATTGGGGAAGATGCCAGAGCTAAGGATGATGTTAAATAGTTTTAGTATAGCCAATTGGAATTTGTTGTCTGCATATTTGATCATTTCATTGAGGAGACCATCAACACCACAGGCCTTTTTGGGTTGGATGGTTTTTATTTTGTTCTGTAATTGGAGAATCCAGTGGGTTCTGGTAGTCTTTAATAGTTGATTCTAAGATTTGTATTTGATCATCTATATCAAATCAAATCATATTTGATTTGTCACATGCGCCGAAAACAGTGAACGCTGTTTAAAAGCCTCTTGGACCTAGACTTGGCGCTTAGGTACCGCTTGTAATGTGGTAGCAGAGAAGACAGGCTATGACTAGGATGGCTGGAGTTTTTGATGATTTTTAGGGCCCTCCTCTGACACCGACTGGTATAGATGTCCTGAATGGCAGGAAGCTTGACCCTGGTGATGTCCTGGGTTGTACGCAGTACCCTCTGTAGTGCTTTGCGATCGGAGGCCGAGCAGTTGCCATACCAGGCAGTGATGCAACCAGTCAGGATGCTCTTGATGGTGCAGCTGTAAAATAATTTGAGTATCTGAGGACCCATGCCAAATCTCTTCAGTCTCCTGAGGGGGAAACAGTTTTGTTGTGGCGACTTCACGACTGTCTTAGTGAGCTTGGAACATATTAGATTGTTGTTGATGTGGATGCCAAGAAACTTGAAGCTCTCAACCTGCTCTACTACAGTCCCGTCGTTGAGAATGGGGGCATCCTCTGTAAACTTTTTCCTGTAGTCTACAATCATCTCCTTTGTCTTGATAATTTGAGGGAAAGGTTGTTGTCCTTGCACCACGTGGCCAGTTCTCTGACTTCCTCCCTATAGGCTGTCTCATCGTTGTCGGTGATCAGGCCTACTATTGTTGTGTCATTAGCAAACTTAATGATGGTGTTGGAGTTGTGCCTGGCCATGCAGTCATGAGTGAACAGGGAGTACAGGAGGGGACAGAGCACGCACAGCTGAGGGGCCCCCGTGTTGAGGATCAGCATGGTGGATGTGTTGTTATCTACCCTTACCACCTGGGGGTGACCCAGGAAGTCTAGGATCCAGTTGCAGAGGAAGCTATTTAGTCCCAGGGTCCTTAGCTTAGTGATGAGTTTTGAGGGCACTATGGTGTTGAACGCTGAGCTGTAGTCAATGAACAGCATTCTCACATAGGTGTTCCTTTTGTCCAGGTGGGAAAGGGCAGTGTGGAGTGCAATAGAGATTGTATCATCTGTGGATCTGTTTGGGCGGTATACAAATTGGAATGAGTCTAGGGTTTCTGGGATAATGGTGTTGATGTGAGCCATGACCAGCCTTTCAAAGCATTACATGGCTACAGACGTTAGTGCTACGGGTCGGTAGTCATCTAGGCAGGTTACCTTAGCGTTCTTGGGCACAGAGACTATAGTGGTCTGCTTGAAACATGTTGGTATCACAGACTCAGACAGGGAGAGGTTGAAAATGTCAGTGAAGACACTAGCCAGTTAGTCAGCGCATGCTTTGAGTACACGTCCTGGTGATCCATCTGGCCCAGCGGCCTTGTAAATGTTGACCTGTTTAAAGGTCTTACTCACATCGGCTGCGGAGAGTGTGATCACACAGTCACCCGGAACAGTTGATGCTCTCATGCATGTTTCAATGTTGCTTGCCTCGAAGCGAGCATATAAGTAATTTAGCTCATCTGATAGGCTCGTGTCACTGGGCAGCTCTCAACTGTGCTTCCCTTTGTATTCTGTAATAGTTTGCAAGCCTTGCAACATCCGACGAGCGTCGGAGCTGGTGTAGTACGATTCGATCTTAGTCCTGTATTGACGATTTGCCTGTTTGATGGTTCGTCGCAGGGCACAGCGGGATTTCTTATAAGCTTCTGGGTTAGAGTCCCGCTCCTTGAAAGCAGCAGCTCTACCCTTTAGATCAGTGCGAATGTTTCCTGTAATCCATGGCTTCTGGTTGGGGTATGTACGTACAGACACTGTGGGGACGATGTCCTCAAAGCACTTATTGATAAAGTCAGTGACTGATGTGGTGTACTCCTCAATGCCAACGGAAGAATCCTGGAACATATTCCAGTCTGTGCTAGCCATACGTATATGTTTTTGCTGTTTGTTCTTTGTTCTTTGTTATAGAGCCATAAAGATTGGAGAAGTGGTTTACCCATCTCCACTTTGGATAGATAATTCTTCATGTTGTTGTTTGTTTAGTGTTTTCCAATTTTCACAGAAGTGGTTAGTCTATGGATTCTTTAATTACATTAAGCTGATTTGTGACGTGCTGTTCCTTCTTTTTCCGTAGTGTATTTCTGTATTGTTTTAGTTACCGTCTATGTCTCTGTCAAACCATCTACATGCGTAGAGGTTAGGGCCAGAGTCATAGATGGGGACATATGTACTGTATGGCCCTGAGACAGTCTGGTCGAGCCTTCTTCTTCGCCTGAAATCCAAACTCATTATAGTTCTTCTTCTTCTACTGTGGAGAGAAACAATAATGCAACAATTATATGTTGGTTTGGATTCCAGGCTAGCCTGTCCTCTCCTAACTGGTGTGTGGTGTGTGTATGTATGTGAGTTAGACAGGGATATATCCCACAGTGGGCTATAGGGGATGGCCAGCCAGGGGAGCAATGGAACAGGAATCATAATGATATCAAAAAGGGGAAGTACAGTGGGGCAAAAAGTTTAGTCAGCCACCAATTGTGCAAGTTCTCCCACTTAAAAAGATGAGAAGTCTGTAATTTTCATCATAGGTGCACTTCAACTATGACAGACAAAATTAGGAGAAAAAAAATCCAGAAAATCACATTTTAGGATTTTTAATTAATTAATTTGCAAATTATGGTGGAAAATAAGTATTTGGTAACCTACAAACAAGCAAGATTTCTGTCTCTCACAGACCTGTAACTTCTTCTTTAAGAGGCTCCTCTGTCCTCCACTCATTACCTGTATTAATGGCACCTGTTTGAACTTGTTATCAGTATAAAAGACACCTGCCCACAACCTCAAACAGTCACACTCCAAACTCCACTATGGCCAAGACCAAAGAGCTGTCAAAGGACACCAGAAACAAAATTGTAGACCTGCACTGGGAAGACTGAATCTGCAATAGGTAAGCAGCTTGGTTTGAAGAAATCAACTGTGGGAGCAATTATTAGGAAATGGAAGACATACAAGACCACTGATAATCTCCCTCAATCTGTGGCTCCAAGCAAGATCTCACCCCGTGGGGTCAAAATGATCACAAGAACGGTGAGCAAAAATCCCAAAACCACACGGGGGGACCTAGTGAATGACCTGCAGAGAGCTGGGACCAAAGTAACAAAGCCTGCAATCAGTAACACACCTATGTACCTATGATGAACATTACAGGCCTCTCTCATCTTTTTAAGTAGGAGAACGTGCACAATTTGGTGGCTGACTAAATACTTTTTTGCCACACTGTATCTGCCCAGACCCATGATGCATCCTAAATTGCAGATTGTCATCATAGGGCTCTGGTCAAAAGTAGTGCACAATATAGGGAAAGGGGTGCCATTTTGGACCCATCCCCAGTCTCAGACCCAGGATGACAGGGAGAGAGGTATACACATCCCCAGTCTCAGACCCAGGATGACAGGGAGAGAGGTATACACATCCCCAGTCTCAGACACAGACCCAGGATGACAGGGAGAGAGGTATACACATCCCCAGTCTCAGACCCAGACCCAGGATGACAGGGAGAGAGGTATACACATCCCCAGTCTCAGACCCAGACCCAGGATGACAGGGAGAGAGGTATACACATCCCCAGTCTCAGACCCAGACCCAGGATGACAGGGAGAGAGGTATACACATCCCCAGACCCAGACCCAGGATGACAGAGAGAGAGGTATACACATCCCCAGTCTCAGACCCAGACCCAGGATGACAGGGAGAGAGGTATACACATCCCCAGACCCAGACCCAGGATGACAGAGAGAGAGGTATACACATCCCCAGTCTCAGACCCAGGATGACAGAGAGAGAGGTATACACATCCCCAGTCTCAGACCCAGGATGACAGAGAGAGAGGTATACACATCCCCAGTCTCAGACCCAGGATGACAGAGAGAGAGGTATACACATCCCCAGTCTCAGACCCAGGATGACAGGGAGAGAGGTATACACATCGCCAGTCTCAGACCCAGGATGACAGAGAGAGAGGTATACACATCCCCAGTCTCAGTCCCAGGATGACAGAGAGAGAGGTATACACATCCCCAGTCTCAGACACAGACCCAGGATGACAGGGAGAGAGGTATACACATCCCCAGTCTCAGACCCAGACCGAAGGTGACAGGGAGAGAGGTATACACATCCCCAGACCCAGACCCAGGATGACAGAGAGAGAGGTATACACATCCCCAGTCTCAGACCCAGGATGACAGAGAGAGAGGTATACACATCCCCAGTCTCAGACCCAGGATGACAGAGAGAGAGGTATACACATCCCCAGTCTCAGACCCAGGATGACAGGGTGAGAGGTATACACATCCCCAGTCTCAGACCCAGGATGACAGAGAGAGAGGTATACACATCCCCAGTCTCAGACCCAGGATGACAGAGAGAGAGGTTATACACATCCCCAGTCTCAGACCCAGGATGACAGGGAGAGAGGTATACACATCCCCAGTCTCAGACCCAGGATGACAGGGAGAGAGGTATACACATCCCCAGTCTCAGACCCAGACACAGGATGACAGGGAGAGAGGTTATACACATCCCCAGTCTCCGACCCAGACCCAGGATGACAGAGAGAGAGGTATACACATCCCCAGTCTCAGACCCAGGATGACAGGGAGAGAGGTATACACATCCCCAGTCTCAGACCCAGGATGACAGGGAGAGAGGTATACACATCCCCAGTCTCAGACCCAGGATGACAGTGAGAGAGGTATACACATCCCCAGTCTCAGACCCAGGATGACAGGGAGAGAGGTATACACATCCCCAGTCTCAGACCCAGGATGACAGAGAGAGAGGTATACACATCCCCAGTCTCAGACCCAGGATGACAGGGAGAGAGGTATACACATCCCCAGTCTCAGACCCAGACCCAGGATGACAGAGAGAGAGGTATACACATCCCCAGTCTCAGACCCAGACCCAGGATGACAGGGAGAGAGGTATACACATCCCCAGTCTCAGACCCAGGATGACAGGGAGAGAGGTATACACATCCCCAGTCTCAGACCCAGGATGACAGAGAGAGAGGTATACACATCCCCAGTCTCAGACCCAGGATGACAGGGTGAGAGGTATACACATCCCCAGTCTCAGACCCAGGATGACAGAGAGAGAGGTATACACATCCCCAGTCTCAGACCCAGGATGACAGGGAGAGAGGTATACACTCTCCAGTCTCAGACACAGACCCAGGATGACAGGGAGAGAGGTATACACATCCCCAGTCTCAGACCCAGGATGACAGGGAGAGAGGTATACACATCCCCAGTCTCAGACCCAGACCCAGGATGACAGGGAGAGAGGTATACACATCCCCAGTCTCAGACCCAGACCCAGGATGACAGGGAGAGAGGTATACACATCCCCAGTCTCAGACCCAGGATGACAGAGAGAGAGGTATACACATCCCCAGTCTCAGACCCAGACCCAGGATGACAGGGAGAGAGGTATACACATCCCCAGTCTCAGACCCAGGATGACAGAGAGAGAGGTATACACATCCCCAGTCTCAGACCCAGACCCAGGATGACAGGGAGAGAGGTATACACATCCCCAGTCTCAGACCCAGGATGACAGAGAGAGAGGTATACACATCCCCAGTCTCAGACCCAGGATGACAGGGAGAGAGGTATACACATCCCCAGTCTCAGACCCAGACCCAGGATGACAGTGAGAGAGGTATACACATCCCCAGTCTCAGACCCAGGATGACAGAGAGAGAGGTATACACATCCCCAGTCTCAGACCCAGGATGACAGAGAGAGAGGTATACACATCCCCAGTCTCAGACCCAGACCCAGGATGACAGGGAGAGAGGTATACACATCCCCAGTCTCAGACCCAGGATGACAGAGAGAGAGGTATACACATCCCCAGTCTCAGACCCAGGATGACAGGGAGAGAGGTATACACATCCCCAGTCTCAGACCCAGACCCAGGATGACAGGGAGAGAGGTATACACATCCCCAGTCTCCGACCCAGACCCAGGATGACAGAGAGAGAGGTATACACATCCCCAGTCTCAGACCCAGACCCAGGATGACAGAGAGAGAGGTATACACATCCCCAGTCTCAGACCCAGACCCAGGATGACAGGGAGAGAGGTATACACATCCCCAGTCTCAGACCAAGGATGACAGAGAGAGAGGTATACACATCCCCAGTCTCAGACCCAGACCCAGGATGACAGGGAGAGAGGTATACACATCCCCAGTCTCCGACCCAGACCCAGGATGACAGAGAGAGAGGTATACACATCCCCAGTCTCAGACCCAGACCCAGGATGACAGAGAGAGAGGTATACACATCCCCAGTCTCAGACACAGACCCAGGATGACAGGGAGAGAGGTATACACATCCCCAGTCTCAGACCCAGACCCAGGATGACAGGGAGAGAGGTATACACATCCCCAGTCTCAGACCCAGGATGACAGGGAGAGAGGTATACACATCCCCAGTCTCAGACCCAGGATGACAGAGAGAGAGGTATACACATCCCCAGTCTCAGACCCAGACCCAGGATGACAGGGAGAGAGGTATACACATCCCCAGTCTCAGACCCAGACCCAGGATGACAGGGAGAGAGGTATACACATCCCCAGTCTCAGACCCAGGATGACAGAGAGAGAGGTATACACATCCCCAGTCTCAGACCCAGGATGACAGGGAGAGAGGTATACACATCCCCAGTCTCAGACCCAGACCCAGGATGACAGGGAGAGAGGTATACACATCCCCAGTCTCAGACCCAGGATGACAGAGAGAGAGGTATACACATCCCCAGTCTCAGACCCAGACCCAGGATGACAGGGAGAGAGGTATACACATCCCCAGTCTCAGACCCAGACCCAGGATGACAGAGAGAGAGGTATACACATCCCCAGTCTCAGACCCAGGATGACAGAGAGAGAGGTATACACATCCCCAGTCTCAGACCCAGACCCAGGATGACAGGGAGAGAGGTATACACATCCCCAGTCTCAGACCCAGGATGACAGAGAGAGAGGTATACACATCCCCAGTCTCAGACCCAGACCCAGGATGACAGTGAGAGAGGTATACACATCCCCAGTCTCAGACCCAGGATGACAGAGAGAGAGGTATACACATCCCCAGTCTCAGACCCAGGATGACAGGGAGAGATGTATACACATCCCCAGTCTCAGACCCAGACCCAGGATGACAGTGAGAGAGGTATACACATCCCCAGTCTCAGACCCAGGATGACAGAGAGAGAGGTATACACATCCCCAGTCTCAGACCCAGGATGACAGAGAGAGAGGTATACACATCCCCAGTCTCAGACCCAGACCCAGGATGACAGGGAGAGAGGTATACACATCCCCAGTCTCAGACCCAGGATGACAGAGAGAGAGGTATACACATCCCCAGTCTCAGACCCAGGATGACAGGGAGAGAGGTATACACATCCCCAGTCTCAGACCCAGACCCAGGATGACAGAGAGAGAGGTATACACATCCCCAGTCTCAGACCCAGACCCAGGATGACAGGGAGAGAGGTATACACATCCCCAGTCTCAGACCCAGGATGACAGAGAGAGAGGTATACACATCCCCAGTCTCAGACCCAGACCCAGGATGACAGGGAGAGAGGTATACACATCCCCAGTCTCAGACCCAGACCCAGGATGACAGAGAGAGAGGTATACACATCCCCAGTCTCAGACCCAGACCCAGGATGACAGAGAGAGAGGTATACACATCCCCAGTCTCAGACACAGACCCAGGATGACAGGGAGAGAGGTATACACATCCCCAGTCTCAGACCCAGACCCAGGATGACAGGGAGAGAGGTATACACATCCCCAGTCTCAGACCCAGGATGACAGGGAGAGAGGTATACACATCCCCAGTCTCAGACCCAGGATGACAGAGAGAGAGGTATACACATCCCCAGTCTCAGACCCAGACCCAGGATGACAGAGAGAGAGGTATACACATCCCCAGTCTCAGACCCAGACCCAGGATGACAGGGAGAGAGGTATACACATCCCCAGACCCAGACCCAGGATGACAGAGAGAGAGGTATACACATCCCCAGTCTCAGACCCAGGATGACAGGGTGAGAGGTATACACATCCCCAGTCTCAGACCCAGGATGACAGGGAGAGAGGTATACACATCCCCAGTCTCAGACCCAGACCCAGGATGACAGGGAGAGAGGTATACACATCCCCAGTCTCAGACCCAGACCCAGGATGTCAGGGAGAGAGTTATACACATCCCCAGTCTCAGACCCAGGATGACAGGGAGAGAGGTATACACATCCCCAGTCTCAGACCCAGGATGACAGGGAGAGAGGTATACACATCCCCAGTCTCAGACCCAGGATGACAGGGAGAGAGGTATACACATCCCCAGACCCAGACCCAGGATGACAGGGAGAGAGGTATACACATCCCCAGTCTCAGACCCAGACCCAGGATGACAGGGAGAGAGGTATACACATCCCCAGACCCAGACCCAGGATGACAGAGAGAGAGGTATACACATCCCCAGTCTCAGACCCAGACCCAGGATGACAGGGAGAGAGGTATACACATCCCCAGTCTCAGACCCAGACCGAAGGTGACAGGGAGAGAGGTATACACATCCCCAGACCCAGACCCAGGATGACAGAGAGAGAGGTATACACATCCCCAGTCTCAGACCCAGGATGACAGAGAGAGAGGTATACACATCCCCAGTCTCAGACCCAGGATGACAGGGAGAGAGGTATACACATCCCCAGTCTCAGACCCAGACCCAGGATGACAGGGAGAGAGGTATACACATCCCCAGTCTCAGACCCAGACCCAGGATGTCAGGGAGAGAGGTATACACATCCCCAGTCTCAGACCCAGGATGACAGGGAGAGAGGTATACACATCCCCAGTCTCAGACCCAGGATGACAGGGAGAGAGGTATACACATCCCCAGTCTCAGACCCAGGATGACAGGGAGAGAGGTATACACATCCCCAGTCTCAGACCCAGACCCAGGATGTCAGGGAGAGAGGTATACACATCCCCAGTCTCAGACCCAGGATGACAGGGAGAGAGGTATACACATCCCCAGACCCAGACCCAGGATGACAGGGAGAGAGGTATACACATCCCCAGTCTCAGACCCAGACCCAGGATGACAGGGAGAGAGGTATACACATCCCCAGACCCAGACCCAGGATGACAGAGAGAGAGGTATACACATCCCCAGTCTCAGACCCAGGATGACAGAGAGAGAGGTATACACATCCCCAGTCTCAGACCCAGGATGACAGGGAGAGAGGTATACACATCCCCAGTCTCAGACCCAGACCCAGGATGACAGGGAGAGAGGTATACACATCCCCAGTCTCAGACCCAGACCGAAGGTGACAGGGAGAGAGGTATACACATCCCCAGACCCAGACCCAGGATGACAGAGAGAGAGGTATACACATCCCCAGTCTCAGACCCAGGATGACAGAGAGAGTGGTATACACATCCCCAGTCTCAGACCCAGGATGACAGGGAGAGAGGTATACACATCCCCAGTCTCAGACCCAGACCCAGGATGACAGGGAGAGAGGTATACACATCCCCAGTCTCAGACCCAGGATGACAGAGAGAGAGGTATACACATCCCCAGTCTCAGACCCAGGATGACAGAGAGAGAGGTATACACATCCCCAGTCTCAGACCCAGGATGACAGAGAGAGAGGTATACACATCCCCAGTCTCAGACCCAGGATGACAGAGAGAGTGGTATACACATCCCCAGTCTCAGACCCAGGATGACAGGGAGAGAGGTATACACATCCCCAGTCTCAGACCCAGACCCAGGATGACAGGGAGAGAGGTATACACATCCCCAGTCTCAGACCCAGGATGACAGAGAGAGAGGTATACACATCCCCAGTCTCAGACCCAGGATGACAGGGAGAGAGGTATACACATCCCCAGTCTCAGACCCAGACCCAGGATGACAGGGAGAGAGGTATACACATCCCCAGTCTCAGACCCAGGATGACAGAGAGAGAGGTATACACATCCCCAGTCTCAGACCCAGGATGACAGAGAGAGAGGTATACACATCCCCAGTCTCAGACCCAGGATGACAGAGAGAGAGGTATACACATCCCCAGTCTCAGACCCAGACCGAAGGTGACAGAGAGAGAGGTATACACATCCCCAGTCTCAGACCCAGGATGACAGAGAGAGAGGTATACACATCCCCAGTCTCAGACCCAGACCCAGGATGACAGGGAGAGAGGTATACACATCCCCAGTCTCAGACCCAGACCGAAGGTGACAGGGAGAGAGGTATACACATCCCCAGACCCAGACCCAGGATGACAGGGAGAGAGGTATACACATCCCCAGTCTCAGACCCAGACCCAGGATGACAGGGAGAGAGGTATACACATCCACAGTCTCAGACCCAGACCGAAGGTGACAGGGAGAGAGGTATACACATCCCCAGACCCAGACCCAGGATGACAGAGAGAGAGGTATACACATCCCCAGTCTCAGACCCAGGATGACAGGGAGAGAGGTATACACATCCCCAGTCTCAGACCCAGGATGACAGGGAGAGAGGTATACACATCCCCAGTCTCAGACCCAGACCCAGGATGACAGGGAGAGAGGTATACACATCCCCAGTCTCAGACCCAGGATGACAGAGAGAGAGGTATACACATCCCCAGTCTCAGACCCAGGATGACAGAGAGAGAGGTATACACATCCCCAGTCTCAGACCCAGACCCAGGATGACAGAGAGAGAGGTATACACATCCCCAGTCTCAGACACAGACCCAGGATGACAGGGAGAGAGGTATACACATCCCCAGTCTCAGACCCAGACCCAGGATGACAGGGAGAGAGGTATACACATCCCCAGTCTCAGACCCAGACCCAGGATGACAGGGAGAGAGGTATACACATCCCCAGTCTCAGACCCAGACCCAGGATGACAGAGAGAGAGGTATACACATCCCCAGTCTCAGACCCAGACCCAGGATGACAGAGAGAGAGTATACACATCCCCAGTCTCAGACCCAGACCCAGGATGACAGGGAGAGAGGTATACACATCCCCAGTCTCAGACCCAGGATGACAGAGAGAGAGGTATACACATCCCCAGTCTCAGACCCAGGATGACAGGTAGAGAGGTATACACATCCCCAGTCTCAGACCCAGGATGACAGAGAGAGAGGTATACACATCCCCAGTCTCAGACCCAGGATGACAGAGAGAGAGGTATACACATCCCCAGTCTCAGACCCAGGATGACAGAGAGAGAGGTATACACATCCCCAGTCTCAGACCCAGACCCAGGATGACAGAGAGAGAGGTATACACATCCCCAGTCTCAGACCCAGGATGACAGAGAGAGGTATACACATCCCCAGTCTCAGACCCAGGATGACAGGGAGAGAGGTATACACATCCCCAGTCTCAGACCCAGACCCAGGATGACAGGGAGAGAGGTATACACATCCCCAGTCTCAGACCCAGGATGACAGAGAGAGAGGTATACACATCCCCAGTCTCAGACCCAGACCCAGGATGACAGGGAGAGAGGTATACACATCCCCAGTCTCAGACCCAGACCGAAGGTGACAGGGAGAGAGGTATACACATCCCCAGACCCAGACCCAGGATGACAGAGAGAGAGGTATACACATCCCCAGTCTCAGACCCAGGATGACAGAGAGAGAGGTATACACATCCCCAGTCTCAGACACAGGATGACAGAGAGAGAGGTATACACATCCCCAGTCTCAGACCCAGGATGACAGGGTGAGAGGTATACACATCCCCAGTCTCAGACCCAGGGTGACAGAGAGAGAGGTATACACATCCCCAGTCTCAGACCCAGGATGACAGAGAGAGAGGTATACACATCCCCAGTCTCAGACCCAGACCCAGGATGACAGGGAGAGAGGTATACACATCCCCAGTCTCAGACCCAGACCGAAGATGACAGGGAGAGAGGTATACACATCCCCAGACCCAGACCCAGACCCAGGATGACAGAGAGAGAGGTATACACATCCCCAGACCCAGGATGACAGGGAGAGAGGTATACACATCCCCAGTCTCAGACCCAGGATGACAGGGAGAGAGGTATACACATCCCCAGTCTCAGACCCAAGATGACAGGGAGAGAGGTATACACATCCCCAGTCTCAGACCCAGGATGACAGGGAGAGAGGTATACACATCCCAAGTCTCAGACCCAGACCCAGGATGACAGAGAGAGAGGTATACACATCCCCAGTCTCAGACCCAGGATGACAGAGAGAGAGGTATACACATCCCCAGTCTCAGACCCAGACCCAGGATGACAGAGAGAGAGGTATACACATCCCCAGTCTCAGACCCAGGGTGACAGAGAGAGGTATACACATCCCCAGTCTCAGACCCAGGATGACAGAGAGAGGTATACACATCCCCAGTCTCAGACCCAGACCCAGGATGACAGGGAGAGAGGTATACACATCCCCAGTCTCAGACCCAGACCCAGGATGACAGGGAGAGAGGTTATACACATCCCCAGTCTCCGACCCAGACCCAGGATGACAGAGAGAGAGGTATACACATCGCCAGTCTCAGACCCAGGATGACAGGGAGAGAGGTATACACATCCCCAGTCTCAGACCCAGGATGACAGGGAGAGAGGTATACACATCCCCAGTCTCAGACCCAGGATGACAGGGAGAGAGGTATACACATCCCCAGTCTCAGACACAGACCCAGGATTACAGGGTGAGAGGTATACACATCCCCAGTCTCAGACCCAGGATGACAGGGAGAGAGGTATACACATCCCCAGTCTCAGACCCAGGATGACAGAGAGAGAGGTATACACATCCCCAGTCTCAGACCCAGACCCAGGATGACAGGGAGAGAGGTATACACATCCCCAGTCTCAGACCCAGGATGACAGGGAGAGAGGTATACACATCCCCAGTCTCAGACCCAGGATGACAGGGAGAGAGGTATACACATCCCCAGTCTCAGACCCAGACCCAGGATGACAGGGAGAGAGGTATACACATCCCCAGACCCAGACCCAGGATGACAGAGAGAGAGTATACACATCCCCAGTCTCAGACCCAGGATGACAGAGAGAGAGGTATACACATCCCCAGTCTCAGACCCAGGATGACAGGGAGAGAGGTATACACATCCCCAGTCTCAGACCCAGGATGACAGGGAGAGAGGTATACACATCCCCAGTTTCAGACCCAGACCCAGGATGACAGGGAGAGAGGTATACACATCCCCAGTCTCAGACCCAGGATGACAGAGAGAGAGGTATACACATCCCCAGTCTCAGACCCAGACCGAAGGTGACAGGGAGAGAGGTATACACATCCCCAGACCCAGACCCAGGATGACAGAGAGAGAGGTATACACATCCCCAGTCTCAGACCCAGGATGACAGAGAGAGAGGTATACACATCCCCAGTCTCAGACCCAGGATGACAGAGAGAGAGGTATACACATCCCCAGTCTCAGACCCAGGATGACAGGGAGAGAGGTATACACATCCCCAGTCTCAGACCCAGGATGACAGAGAGAGAGGTATACACATCCCCAGTCTCAGACCCAGACCCAGGATGACAGAGAGAGAGAGGTATACACATCCCCAGACCCAGACCCAGGATGACAGAGAGAGAGGTATACACATCCCCAGTCTCAGACCCAGACCCAGGATGACAGAGAGAGAGGTATACACATCCCCAGTCTCAGACCCAGGATGACAGAGAGAGAGGTATACACATCCCCAGTCTCAGACCCAGGATGACAGAGAGAGAGGTATACACATCCCCAGTCTCAGACCCAGGATGACAGGGAGTGAGGTATACACATCCCCAGTCTCAGACCCAGGATGACAGAGAGAGAGGTATACACATCCCCAGTCTCAGACCCAGGATGACAGAGAGAGAGGTATACACATCCCCAGTCTCAGACCCAGACCCAGGATGACAGGGAGAGAGGTATACACATCCCCAGTCTCAGACCCAGACCGAAGGTGACAGGGAGAGAGGTATACACATCCCCAGACCCAGACCCAGGATGACAGGGAGAGAGGTATACACATCCCCAGTCTCAGACCCAGGATGACAGGGAGAGAGGTATACACATCCCCAGTCTCAGACCCAGACCCAGGATGACAGGGAGAGAGGTATACACATCCCCAGTCTCAGACCCAGACTGAAGGTGACAGGGAGAGAGGTATACACATCCCCAGACCCAGACCCAGGATGACAGAGAGAGAGGTATACACATCCCCAGTCTCAGACCCAGGATGACAGGGAGAGAGGTATACACATCCCCAGTCTCAGACCCAGGATGACAGGGAGAGAGGTATACACATCCCCAGTCTCAGACCCAGACCCAGGATGACAGAGAGAGAGGTATACACATCCCCAGTCTCAGACCCAGGATGACAGAGAGAGAGGTATACACATCCCCAGTCTCAGACCCAGACCCAGGATGACAGGGAGAGAGGTATACACATCCCCAGTCTCCGACCCAGACCCAGGATGACAGGGAGAGAGGTATACACATCCCCAGTCTCAGACCCAGACCCAGGATGACAGGGAGAGAGGTATACACATCCCCAGTCTCAGACCCAGGATGACAGAGAGAGGTATACACATCCCCAGTCTCAGACCCAGACCCAGGATGACAGGGAGAGAGGTATACACATCCCCAGTCTCAGACCCAGACCCAGGATGACAGGGAGAGAGGTATACACATCCCCAGTCTCAGACCCAGACCCAGGATGACAGAGAGAGGGTATACACATCCCCAGTCTCAGACCCAGACCCAGGATGACAGAGAGAGGTATACACATCCCCAGTCTCAGACCCAGACCCAGGATGACAGGGAGAGAGGTATACACATCCCCAGTCTCAGACCCAGACCCAGGATGACAGGGAGAGAGGTATACACATCCCCAGTCTCAGACCCAGGATGACAGAGAGAGAGGTATACACATCCCCAGTCTCAGACCCAGGATGACAGAGAGAGAGGTATACACATCCCCAGTCTCAGACCCAGGATGTCAGGGAGAGAGGTATACACATCCCCAGTCTCAGACCCAGGATGACAGGTAGAGAGGTATACACATCCCCAGTCTCAGACCCAGGATGACAGAGAGCGAGGTATACACATCCCCAGTCTCAGACCCAGGATGACAGAGAGAGAGGTATACACATCCCCAGTCTCAGACCCAGGATGACAGAGAGAGAGGTATACACATCCCCAGTCTCAGACCCAGGATGACAGAGAGAGAGGTATACACATCCCCAGTCTCAGACCCAGACCCAGGATGACAGAGAGAGAGGTATACACATCCCCAGTCTCAGACCCAGGATGACAGAGAGAGAGGTATACACATCCCCAGTCTCAGACCCAGGATGACAGAGAGAGAGGTATACACATCCCCAGTCTCAGACCCAGGATGACAGAGAGAGAGGTATACACATCCCCAGTCTCAGACCCAGGATGACAGGGAGAGAGGTATACACATCCCCAGTCTCAGACCCAGACCCAGGATGACAGGGAGAGAGGTATACACATCCCCAGTCTCAGACCCAGGATGACAGAGAGAGAGGTATACACATCCCCAGTCTCAGACCCAGACCCAGGATGACAGGGAGAGAGGTATACACATCCCCAGTCTCAGACCCAGGATGACAGAGAGAGAGGTATACACATCCCCAGTCTCAGACCCAGGATGACAGAGAGAGAGGTATACACATCCCCAGTCTCAGACCCAGACCCAGGATGACAGGGAGAGAGGTATACACATCCCCAGTCTCAGACCCAGACCGAAGGTGACAGGGAGAGAGGTATACACATCCCCAGACCCAGACCCAGGATGACAGGGAGAGAGGTATACACATCCCCAGTCTCAGACCCAGGATGACAGAGAGCGAGGTATACACATCCCCAGACCCAGACCCAGGATGACAGAGAGAGAGGTATACACATCCCCAGTCTCAGACCCAGGATGACAGAGAGAGAGGTATACACATCCCCAGTCTCAGACCCAGGATGACAGGGTGAGAGGTATACACATCCCCAGTCTCAGACCCAGGATGACAGAGAGAGAGGTATACACATCCCCAGTCTCAGACCCAGGATGACAGGGTGAGAGGTATACACATCCCCAGTCTCAGACCCAGACCCAGGATGACAGGGAGAGAGGTTATACACATCCCCAGTCTCAGACCCAGGATGACAGAGAGAGAGGTATACACATCCCCAGTCTCAGACCCAGGATGACAGAGAGAGAGGTATACACATCCCCAGTCTCAGACCCAGACCCAGGATGACAGGGAGAGAGGTATACACATCCCCAGTCTCCGACCCAGACCCAGGATGACAGGGAGAGAGGTATACACATCCCCAGTCTCAGACCCAGACCCAGGATGACAGGGAGAGAGGTATACACATCCCCAGTCTCAGACCCAGGATGACAGAGAGAGAGGTATACACATCCCCAGTCTCAGACCCAGACCCAGGATGACAGGGAGAGAGGTATACACATCCCCAGTCTCAGACCCAGACCCAGGATGACAGGGAGAGAGGTATACACATCCCCAGTCTCAGACCCAGACCCAGGATGACAGAGAGAGAGGTATACACATCCCCAGTCTCAGACCCAGACCCAGGATGACAGAGAGAGAGGTATACACATCCCCAGTCTCAGACCCAGGATGACAGAGAGAGAGGTATACACATCCCCAGTCTCAGACCCAGGATGACAGGGAGAGAGGTATACACATCCCCAGTCTCAGACCCAGACCCAGGATGACAGGGAGAGAGGTATACACATCCCCAGTCTCAGACCCAGGATGACAGAGAGAGAGGTATACACATCCCCAGTCTCAGACCCAGACCCAGGATGACAGGGAGAGAGGTATACACATCCCCAGTCTCAGACCCAGGATGACAGAGAGAGAGGTATACACATCCCCAGTCTCAGACCCAGGATGACAGAGAGAGAGGTATACACATCCCCAGTCTCAGACCCAGACCCAGGATGACAGGGAGAGAGGTATACACATCCCCAGTCTCAGACCCAGACCGAAGGTGACAGGGAGAGAGGTATACACATCCCCAGACCCAGACCCAGGATGACAGGGAGAGAGGTATACACATCCCCAGTCTCAGACCCAGGATGACAGAGAGCGAGGTATACACATCCCCAGACCCAGACCCAGGATGACAGAGAGAGAGGTATACACATCCCCAGTCTCAGACCCAGGATGACAGAGAGAGAGGTATACACATCCCCAGTCTCAGACCCAGGATGACAGGGTGAGAGGTATACACATCCCCAGTCTCAGACCCAGGATGACAGAGAGAGAGGTATACACATCCCCAGTCTCAGACCCAGGATGACAGGGTGAGAGGTATACACATCCCCAGTCTCAGACCCAGACCCAGGATGACAGGGAGAGAGGTTATACACATCCCCAGTCTCAGACCCAGGATGACAGAGAGAGAGGTATACACATCCCCAGTCTCAGACCCAGGATGACAGAGAGAGAGGTATACACATCCCCAGTCTCAGACCCAGACCCAGGATGACAGGGAGAGAGGTATACACATCCCCAGTCTCCGACCCAGACCCAGGATGACAGGGAGAGAGGTATACACATCCCCAGTCTCAGACCCAGACCCAGGATGACAGGGAGAGAGGTATACACATCCCCAGTCTCAGACCCAGGATGACAGAGAGAGAGGTATACACATCCCCAGTCTCAGACCCAGACCCAGGATGACAGAGAGAGAGGTATACACATCCCCAGTCTCAGACCCAGACCCAGGATGACAGGGAGAGAGGTATACACATCCCCAGTCTCAGACCCAGGATGACAGAGAGAGAGGTATACACATCCCCAGTCTCAGACCCAGACCCAGGATGACAGGGAGAGAGGTATACACATCCCCAGTCTCAGACCCAGACCCAGGATGACAGGGAGAGAGGTATACACATCCCCAGTCTCAGACCCAGACCCAGGATGACAGAGAGAGAGGTATACACATCCCCAGTCTCAGACCCAGACCCAGGATGACAGAGAGAGAGGTATACACATCCCCAGTCTCAGACCCAGACCCAGGATGACAGGGAGAGAGGTATACACATCCCCAGTCTCAGACCCAGACCCAGGATGACAGGGAGAGAGGTATACACATCCCCAGTCTCAGACCCAGGATGACAGAGAGAGGTATACACATCCCCAGTCTCAGACCCAGGATGACAGAGAGAGAGGTATACACATCCCCAGTCTCAGACCCAGGATGTCAGGTAGAGAGGTATACACATCCCCAGTCTCAGACCCAGGATGACAGGTAGAGAGGTATACACATCCCCAGTCTCAGACCCAGGATGACAGAGAGCGAGGTATACACATCCCCAGTCTCAGACCCAGGATGACAGAGAGAGAGGTATACACATCCCCAGTCTCAGACCCAGGATGACAGAGAGAGGGTATACACATCCCCAGTCTCAGACCCAGGATGACAGAGAGAGAGGTATACACATCCCCAGTCTCAGACCCAGGATGACAGGGAGAGAGGTATACACATCCCCAGTCTCAGACCCAGACCCAGGATGACAGAGAGAGAGGTATACACATCCCCAGTCTCAGACCCAGGATGACAGAGAGAGAGGTATACACATCCCCAGTCTCAGACCCAGGATGACAGAGAGAGAGGTATACACATCCCCAGTCTCAGACCCAGGATGACAGAGAGAGAGGTATACACATCCCCAGTCTCAGACCCAGGATGACAGAGAGAGAGTATACACATCCCCAGTCTCAGACCCAGGATGACAGGGAGAGAGGTATACACATCCCCAGTCTCAGACCCAGACCCAGGATGACAGGGAGAGAGGTATACACATCCCCAGTCTCAGACCCAGGATGACAGAGAGAGAGGTATACACATCCCCAGTCTCAGACCCAGACCCAGGATGACAGGGAGAGAGGTATACACATCCCCAGTCTCAGACCCAGGATGACAGAGAGAGAGGTATACACATCCCCAGTCTCAGACCCAGGATGACAGAGAGAGAGGTATACACATCCCCAGTCTCAGACCCAGACCCAGGATGACAGGGAGAGAGGTATACACATCCCCAGTCTCAGACCCAGACCGAAGGTGACAGGGAGAGAGGTATACACATCCCCAGTCTCAGACCCAGGATGACAGGGAGAGAGGTATACACATCCCCAGTCTCAGACCCAGGATGACAGAGAGCGAGGTATACACATCCCCAGACCCAGACCCAGGATGACAGAGAGAGAGGTATACACATCCCCAGTCTCAGACCCAGGATGACAGAGAGAGAGGTATACACATCCCCAGTCTCAGACCCAGGATGACAGGGTGAGAGGTATACACATCCCCAGTCTCAGACCCAGGATGACAGAGAGAGAGGTATACACATCCCCAGTCTCAGACCCAGGATGACAGGGTGAGAGGTATACACATCCCCAGTCTCAGACCCAGACCCAGGATGACAGGGAGAGAGGTTATACACATCCCCAGTCTCAGACCCAGGATGACAGAGAGAGAGGTATACACATCCCCAGTCTCAGACCCAGGATGACAGAGAGAGAGGTATACACATCGCCAGTCTCAGACCCAGGATGACAGAGAGAGAGGTATACACATCAACAGTCTCAGACCCAGGATGACAGGGAGAGAGGTATACACATCCCCAGTCTCAGACCCAGGATGACAGAGAGAGAGGTATACACATCCCCAGTCTCAGACCCAGGATGACAGAGAGAGAGGTATACACATCCCCAGTCTCAGACCCAGGATGACAGAGAGAGAGGTATACACATCCCCAGTCTCAGACCCAGGATGACAGAGAGAGAGGTATACACATCCCCAGTCTCAGACCCAGGATGACAGAGAGAGAGGTATACACATCAACAGTCTCAGACCCAGGATGACAGGGAGAGAGGTATACACATCCCCAGTCTCAGACACAGACCCAGGATGACAGGGAGAGAGGTATACACATCCCCAGTCTCAGACCCAGGATGACAGAGAGAGAGGTATACACATCAACAGTCTCAGACCCAGGATGACAGGGAGAGAGGTATACACATCCCCAGTCTCAGACCCAGGATGACAGAGAGAGAGGTATACACATCCCCAGTCTCAGACCCAGACCCAGGATGACAGGGAGAGAGGTATACACATCCCCAGTCTCAGACCCAGGATGACAGAGAGAGAGGTATACACATCCCCAGTCTCAGACCCAGACCCAGGATGACAGGGAGAGAGGTTATACACATCCCCAGTCTCCGACCCAGACCCAGGATGACAGAGAGAGAGGTATACACATCCCCAGTCTCAGACCCAGGATGACAGGGAGAGAGGTATACACATCCCCAGTCTCAGACCCAGACCCAGGATGACAGGGAGAGAGGTATACACATCCCCAGTCTCAGACCCAGGATGACAGAGAGAGAGGTATACACATACCCAGTCTCAGACCCAGGATGACAGGGAGAGAGGTATACACATCCCCAGTCTCAGACCCAGACCCAGGATGACAGAGAGAGGGTATACACATCCCCAGTCTCAGACCCAGGATGACAGAGAGAGAGGTATACACATCCCCAGTCTCAGACCCAGGATGACAGGGAGAGAGGTATACACATCCCCAGTCTCAGACCCAGACCCAGGATGACAGAGAGAGAGGTATACACATCCCCAGTCTCAGACCCAGGATGACAGAGAGAGAGGTATAGACATCCCCAGTCTCAGACCCAGACCCAGAATGACAGGGAGAGAGGTATACACATCCCCAGTCTCAGACCCAGGATGACAGAGAGAGAGGTATACACATCCCCAGTCTCAGACCCAGACCCAGGATGACAGGGAGAGAGGTATACACATCCCCAGTCTCAGACCCAGGATGACAGAGAGAGGGTATACACATCCCCAGTCTCAGACCCAGACCCAGGATGACAGGGAGAGGGTATACACATCCCCAGTCTCAGACCCAGACCCAGGATGACAGAGAGAGAGGTATACACATCCCCAGTCTCAGACCCAGGATGACAGGGAGAGAGGTATACACATCCCCAGTCTCAGACCCAGACCCAGGATGACAGAGAGAGAGGTATACACATCCCCAGTCTCAGACCCAGACCCAGGATGACAGAGAGAGAGGTATACACATCCCCAGTCTCAGACCCAGACCCAGGATGACAGGGAGAGAGGTATACACATCCCCAGTCTCAGACCCAGACCCAGGATGACAGAGAGAGAGGTATACACATCCCCAGTCTCAGACCCAGGATGACAGGGAGAGAGGTATACACATCCCCAGTCTCAGACCCAGACCCAGGATGACAGGGAGAGAGGTATACACATCCCCAGTCTCAGACCCAGACCCAGGATGACAGGGAGAGAGGTATACACATCCCCCAGGCCTACAGAACCTACTGAAATAACATGTCAGCCTTTATCAGAGGGGAAAGAGGAAAATAAACAATGTATTGCCTTTAATTCCCTTGTTTGTTTTCGAGGGGGCGTCTGGGAAGGCACTATAATACTGTGATGAAATACTGGGCTCTGCAGAGCCATGGAGGCAGGTGTATTCCCCTGGCTAGAGGGAGAGCTGGATAACTATAGGAACAGGCTGCTTTCACTCCCATTTCTCAGTATCCCATCATTTTGACCTTTATTTAACCAGGCAAGTCAGTTAAGAACAAATTCTTATTTTCAATGACGGCCTGGGAACAGTGGGTTAACTGCCTGTTCAGGGGCAGAACGACAGATTGGTACCTTGTCAGCTCGGGGGTTTGAACTTGCAACCTTCCGGTTACTAGTCCAACGCTCTAACCACTAGGCTACCCTGCCGTCCCGAGCTGACAACAGTAGACATGTAATAAGTGACCACTAGGAGGAACAAATAGGAACAAATAGGGGTGTCTGTTGTTGATTAAATTAAAGGGAGTTTTGCTAGGAGACATCAAAAGGAAAGTGGTAGCAGAGTAGCCCTGGTTTTAAATTATTTGAATGTGCTGCATTGGTGCTCCCTTCCTCTTGGTTTGGCTATAATCTTGAAAGTTGACCGACTGCCTGTGGGGATGAATAGAGACAGAGAGACTGGTGTCGGCATCACACCAAACTCTGCTGGGATTAGGAGAGGAACAGAGAGGAGGGTGGAAGCTAGAAGAGGAGAGAGAGAAGAGGATAGAATCTAGAGGAGGAGAGAGACAGAGAGACTGGTGTCGGCATCACACCAAACTCTGCTGGGATTAGGAGAGGAACAGAGAGGAGGGTGGAAGCTAGAAGAGGAGAGAGAGAAGAGGATAGAATCTAGAGGAGGAGAGAGACAGAGAGACTGGTGTCGGCATCACACCAAACTCTGCTGGGATTAGGAGAGGAACAGAGAGGAGGGTGGAAGCTAGAAGAGGAGAGAGAGAAGAGGATAGAATCTAGAGGAGGAGGGAGACAGAGTGGATGGAAGCTTGGGGAGGAGAGAGAGAGGATGTTGGAAGCTAGGAGAGGAGAGAGACAGAGAGGAGGATGGAAGGTAGGAGAGGAGAGAGAGAGAGGAGGATGGAAGCTAGAGGAGGAGAGGGACAGAGAGGAGGGTAGAAGCTAGAGGAGGATAGAGACCGAGAGGAGGATGGAAGCTTGGGGAGGAGAGTGAGAGAGAGGGGGATGGAATCTAGGAGAGGAGAGAGACAGAGAGGAGGATGGAAGCTTGGGGAGGAGAGAGAGATAGGAGGATTGGAAGCTAGGAGAGGACAGAGACAAAGAGGAGGATGGAAGCTAGGGGAGGAGGGAGAGAGAGAGAGGAGGATGGAAGCTAGGAGAGGAGAGGAGAGGGACGGAGAGGAGGGTAGAAGCTAGAGGGGAGAGGGACAGAAAGGAGGATGGAAGCTAAGCTAGGGGAGAAGACCAAGGGAAATAAACTTCAGCTTTATTCACGTGACTACAGTTTATGCATAATCTACATGCTGTATGTCTTGATACATTGACAGTCCAATGGCCAAAATGGCCCACTGTGAAATGTAATTAGATGGTGAGACAGAACACTGAAAGTCAAGCAGAACAGAGCCTGTTTAACATACATAGCTGAACTGAACTGAGAGACCTCTACAATCAAACACAGAATATCATTCATCTGACTAATGTAGTCACTTCTCCCATCAATCCTCTCACCCCTCCTCTCACCCCTCCGCTCACCCCTCCTCTCACCCGTCCGCTCACCCCTCCTCTCACCCCTCCGCTCACCCCTCCTCTCACCCCTCCGCTCACCCCTCCGCTCACCCCTCCGCTCACCCCTCCTCTAACCCCTCCGCTCAACCCTCCGCTCACCCCTACGCTCACCCCTCCGCTCACCCCTCCGCTCAACCCTCCGCTCACCCCTCCGCTCACCCCTCCGCTCAACCCTCCTCTAACCCCTCCGCTCACCCCTCCTCTAACCCCTCCGCTCACCCCTCTGCTCACTACTCCGCTCACTCCTCCGCTCAACCCTCCGCTCACCCCTCCGCTCACACCTCCGCTCAACCCTCCTCTCACCCCTCCGCTCACCCCTCCGCTCAACCCTCCGCTCACCCCTCCGCTCACCCCTCCGCTCACACCTCCGCTCAACCCTCCTCTAACCCCTCCGCTCACCCCTCCTCTAACCCCTCCGCTCACCCCTCCTCTAACCCCTCCTCTAACCCCTCCGCTCACCCCTCCTCTAACCCCTCCGCTCACCCCTCCTCTAACCCCTCCTCTAACCCCTCCGCTCACCCCTCCTCTAACCCCTCCTCTAACCCCTCCTCTAACCCCTCCGCTCACTCCTCCTCTAACCCCTCCGCTCACCCCTCCGCTCACCCCTCCGCTCACCCCTCCTCTAACCCCTCTGCTCAACCCTCCGCTCACCCCTCCGCTCACCCCTCCGCTCAACCCTCCGCTCACCCCTCCGCTCACCCCTCCGCTAAACCCTCCTCTAACCCCTCCGCTCACCCCTCCTCTAACCCCTCCGCTCACCCCTCTGCTCACTCCTCCGCTCACTCCTCCGCTCAACCCTCCGCTCACACCTCCGCTCAAACCTCCGCTCAACCCTCCTCTCACCCCTCCGCTCAACCCTCCGCTCACCCCTCCGCTCACCCCTCCGCTCACACCTCCGCTCAACCCTCCTCTAACCCCTCCGCTCACCCCTCCTCTAACCCCTCCGCTCACCCCCTCCTCTAACCCCTCCTCTAACCCCTCCTCTAACCCCTCCTCTAACCCCTCCGCTCACCCCTCCGCTAACCCCTCCTCTAACCCCTCCGCTCACCCCTCCTCTAACCCCTCCTCTAACCCCTCCGCTCACCCCTCCTCTAACCCCTCCTCTAACCCCTCCGCTCACCCCTCCTCTAACCCCTCCTCTAACCCCTCCTCTAACCCCTCCACTCACCCCTCCTCTCACCCCTCCGCTCACCCCTCCTCTAACCCCTCCGCTCACCCCTCCACTCACCCCCTCCTCTCACCGCTCCGCTCACCCCTCCGCTCACCCCTCCTCTCACCCCCCTCTCACCCCTCCGCTCACCCCTCCTCTAAACCCTCCTCTAACCCCTCCGCTCACCCCTCCTCTAACCCCTCCTCTAACCCCTCCGCTCACCCCTCCTCTAACCCCTCCGCTCACCCCTCCTCTCACCGCTCCGCTCACCCCTCCGCTCACCCCTCCTCTCACCGCTCCGCTCACCCTCCTCTCACCCCCTCCTCTCACCCCTCCGCTCACCCCTCCC